>NC_054702.1:20566127-20581127 GCF_016097555.1 Gigantopelta aegis
GCGGATCCATTCTACCCTGCCTCCTTGTCGCGATACCACAATCCTTTAGAAAATAATAAATTCGCCCCCAGGCCAGCGTTCGCTCCTAGAATGGTGTATTATATTTACATTGTTAAGACACTTTAATTTCTTCTGACGACCCGTTTCAAAGCTACAGCTAAAGTTGCGAGTTTTGAATATAAATTTACACAAGCACAAAAACTCTTAACATATTGCGTAAAATATAAAAAATCGTCTTTAAATACTCTTAGCCAGGGGCTATCGCTCAAACTTGTTTTCAAATAATTTGATTTCAGTACTTCTTTTTTTCTTTCATTTTTTTCTCTCTTTTTTTTGGGGGTTAAAAGGAAAAAAAAAACGTAACTGGAAGATATATTTTCCCATGTTGGTGATACGGGTGGAAGAGATTTGGGCAGCAAAGCAAGAAGTCATGGCTTGTTTACGGACTGAAAATCTACCCCGTTCGCCCGAGGGTAAGATCGGGTTTTTCTATTGATTCCACTCTGACATCCATTCCTCGGGGTTAAAACTTGTCAAGTAGATTCCGTATGAGTCGCCCCATTGTGTCTCAGATTGTTATGGAAACATGGACTTTGAATGCTCGCT
The DNA here is from genome assembly GCF_016097555.1 of Gigantopelta aegis. Classification (NCBI taxonomy): domain Eukaryota; kingdom Metazoa; phylum Mollusca; class Gastropoda; order Neomphalida; family Peltospiridae; genus Gigantopelta; species Gigantopelta aegis. Next base: position 20,566,734 of record NC_054702.1, read on the forward strand.
AGCTTCAGTCCTCGGTCTTTTTTACATGCTGACATATTGAATTTATTAGCATTGTATACTCCGCATTGGCAGTAATAAGTTCTCAATATTTGACTAGGAGAAAAAGGTTTTCAATTGTACACCTGTTTAAAGAGGGTTAGGTTTTCTTATGAGTAAATGCAAGAAAAAAAAGCAAGAAGGTATTATAGGGAGGAGTTTATGTTACCTTTTTTAAAAAGGGATTAGCGTAGAAGAAAAAAAAATCAAAAATTCAGATATGTTGTTAAATGTAAGAGTAATGGCTGTCAAACACATGGTGAACAGAATACTATTATAAGTGTAACATTTGGCAAGCGACAAGCAAAATTGTAAATAAAGAAATAAATAAATAAATATGAAAATAAATAAATAAATAAGTAAAGAAATAAATAAATAGTAAATAGGCGAATGAATGAATAGATACATAACTAAATAAATAGAAAAGTGAACGAATATATTATACATGTGTATTATATTATAATTATTAAAATAAATAACCAAATAATAAAGTGTATCTATTGATAGATAGACAATGCTATGTTGATTTAAATGAATACTCTTTTATTTCGCGTAGACATGTATTTAGTATATAAACGTTTGATCAATTAAATAATTTCAAACATATTAATAAATCAAATATAATATATTATATTTTATTTATTTATATATTTGAAATTATTTAATTGATTACTGTATTATTTATGTATTATCATCAATTATGTATATATGTTCAATAACTTTAGTTATTTAATTTTTTTATTATAATATATAATTTATTGTATTGCTTTGCAATGCATTATATTGTATTGTACTTGTATGACCAAAATTCAATGAGTTCCGTGTTAAATACATTTACATTAAAATATTATTATTGTAAACTATTGGTTTTCAAACTAATTAAGTATATTTACGTAATCCAAGTGTATGAGAGTTTTTGATTAAAACATATTTTATTGCATATAGTATTAAACATTTCTTCTAATTTCAAGGTTTTAAAAAGAAATCGTTGTGCTGATGTCTACAGTTATTTTAATGCCATAATGTTCACAGCGATACGATTGATTGGTTGATTGATTAATTTATTATTCATCGCATAACTATTAATTTAAAAAAGAATTAATTAAATATGACATTTTTTATTTGTACATTAAAAAATTTGACTGAACGTTTGATTCGATATTTGGTTAATTCGATATTTGTAGGTGGTCCCCACAATATCGACACAACGGTGCTCGAATGTATATACAAAAGGATTGGGCACAAATTATACAACTTGTATTACATTATAACAAAATCGACAACTGTAACTATTTTCAAGAATATAAACATTTGCTTATTATATTTTCATCGTTTAAGATGAAGTGACAGACTCGACAGCTGTGATGGCAATACTCATGACGGGTGTTACCGATGGGGCAGGATATGCCTATCTTTCGCGAATACCTGATAGTTTTACTGTTGAGATAGTGGTTCATGAGTGCATGTTTTCTTTGTGGCGATGCAAGAGGGATGAACTCTCCAGTAAAGTATTGCATGCGGGTGGCTGTCCTTCTACAGACGAGGTACTAGATATAGATTCATGAAATCAGCCACTATTTTGACAAATGCTCATTCGACTCGGAGATACGGCCCCGATCATGTGTTACGGTTTTCTTGTTTGACAGATTACGTGCAAAACTAGTTTACGACGTTTTGTGGAATTGGTCCCTGGCGCTTATAACTATTTTCTATGAGTATAGATTCAACTCACACTCAAGGAAATAATTTACTAGACAATGCATCCGTCATGCACCGCTCAAAGGGGACTGCCACTCACAGACACAGTTTACTAAATCAAAACTAGTACAGGACCGAGCTCATGGACCGCTCAAAGAGGACTGCCACTCACAGACAGTTTACTAAATCAAAACTAGTACAGGACCGAATTCATACACCGCTCAAAGAGGACTGCCACTCACAGACACAGTTTACTAAATCAAAACTAGTACAGGACCGAGCTCATACAGCTGTGATGGCATGCACTCATGAATCGCTGTCAAAACACTGTTATTAAGGCCGGTACCAGGATGCGAACCCAGTTCGATGACTTAATTAACCATTAAATCATGAATCGCTGTCAAAACACTGTTATTAAGGCCAGTACCAGGATGCGAACCCAGTTCGATGACTTAATTAACCATTAAATCGCTGTCAAAACACTGTTATTAAGGCCGGTACCAGGATGCGAACCCAGTTCGATGGCTTAATTAACCATTAAATCATGAATCGCTGTCAAAATACTGTTATTAAGGCCGGTACCAGGATGCGAACCCAGTTCGATGACTTAATTAACCATTAAATCATGAATCGCTGTCAAAACACTGTTATTAAGGCCGGTACCAGGATGCGAACCCAGTTCGATGACTTAATTAACCATTAAATCATGAATCGCTGTCAAAACACTGCTATTAAGGCCGGTACCAGGATGAGAACCCAGTTCGATGACTTAATTAACCATTAAATCATGAATCGCTGTCAAAACACTGTTATTAAGGCCGGTACCAGGATGCGAACCCAGTTCGATGGCTTAATTAACCATTAAATCATGAATCGCTGTCAAAACACTGTTATTAAGGCCAGTACCAGGATGCGAACCCAGTTCGATGACTTAATTAACCATTAAATCGCTGTCAAAACACTGTTATTAAGGCCGGTACCAGGATGCGAACCCAGTTCGATGGCTTAATTAACCATTAAATCATGAATCGCTGTCAAAATACTGTTATTAAGGCCGGTACCAGGATGCGAACCCAGTTCGATGACTTAATTAACCATTAAATCATGAATCGCTGTCAAAATACTGTTATTAAGGCCGGTACCAGGATGCGAACCCAGTTCGATGACTTAATTAACCATTAAATCATGAATCGCTGTCAAAACACTGTTATTAAGGCCGGTACCAGGATGCGAACCCAGTTCGATGACTTAATTAACCATTAAATCATGAATCGCTGTCAAAACACTGTTATTAAGGCCGGTACCAGGATGCGAACCCAGTTCGATGACTTAATTAACCATTAAATCATGAATCGCTGTCAAAACACTGTTATTAAGGCCGGTACCAGGATGCGAACCCAGTTCGATGACTTAATTAACCATTAAATCATGAATCGCTGTCAAAACACTGTTATTAAGGCCGGTACCAGGATGCGAACCCAGTTCGATGGCTTAATTAACCATTAAATCATGAATCGCTGTCAAAACACTGTTATTAAGGCCGGTACCAGGATGCGAACCCAGTTCGATGGCTTAATTAACCATTAAATCGCCCAGACCAGAAGACTGCATTAGTAGCATGTGATCTCTTATCGAACACCTTTCTACATACAGGATAGCATACACCCCAATCATGGAACACCGGTTTCACGAAATGTGTTACCTCAGTGATTTATTATGATCAAACACAAATAACTGTCATCTGTTTGACACTGCTACATGCAACACTAAATAATTAACTAGCGTGACTTCGCCAAATATAAAACACCCTATGGGATTACCCAACACAATGATCCTCTTTAAGATGGACATCTGTGTTAACATAGATATTACAATAAAACCCACCGCCCGATTAAGAACTATCGAATTAACCTGAAAAGAGGGGTATTTTGCATTACCAAATTACCCTTATAATGGCCCGCATTAACAAGCGGAGTTCTCCACCCGACAAGAACCCAAGGATTTCTTTGTGGCCTTCGCGTAGGTGGCATGGCGAGTCAATCTCTTAGTTCCCTGCTTTGTTCGACACCGCCATGTAATAAACGACCCACCCTTTAGAAAACAGACAAAAAAAATTTCCCAACACCGAATGTTCTTCTCCCGACCACGATTGACTTGTCAATTCAACTACCTTTTGTGCCTCATTTTCTCGGAGATTGTTAACTTTGTGTATTCGATTATTCCCCACTGGGACCACAGGGCGCTACGTGGACTTGCAAAATAAGCGGGGAAGAACGGCTCCCTTCAAGAGACGTCAAGCGAGAAATTGTTCTGACGACTCTCTGAAAGGACATCTCAAATTGTGAAGGGTTCCAGCTCGCGAATTCTTGTTGTCCGCGTCTCACCTCGATGCTTCCCAATCACCAGGATGACTTTGTTGGCGTGAAACATTTTGACGGCATATAACAGACAGAAGAAGATTGAAAAAAAGCATAAAAAGAGAAGGATCTAGAGACCACCTTGTCTACGTATATACCCTGAAGACCACCTTGTTGGTGTCGACGAATTTTTTTGTAGAATAACAATTACAGGTTTTATTTTGTTTGATGAGAATATATTGAAGTCTGTGAAAGGATTGTTGTAAGTTTATGAAAATCACGTCAAATCGAAGATGAGTTTTAATCACAGAGGCTTTGTGTGTTCTGAAGTGATAAGTTTAGAGGGACGTGTTGGCGGCCGAGGGTTATAATGGAAGCAAGTGTTCGATTCCCACGGGTCTATTTATTTGGAGTTATTAACTACAACACTTTTCGTTTGACACCAAATGGTCGTGATTTAGGCTCGTGGTGGAATATTGGCAAACAATATTCATTCATGCATTCACTAGCTCACTCACACACTCTCTCACTTACTCACTCGTTCATTCATCCATTAATCAGTAACTCGCTCCCTCACTCTTATATTTTTATTTAAAATTAGTATTATTGTACCCAGAACATAAAATGGCAATTTGAAGGTCGAGGTGCCCTGAGCTCACTGTCTAAGTTATTTATTTATTTTATTCATTCATTCATTCATTCATTCAGTGAGTAACTCACTTGCTTATTTATTCGTCCTCTCTCGCTTACTTTATTTTTATTTTATTTTATTTTCAATGATGAGTCGAATGGGCATTTGGCAAAATAATGGTTGATTCCATGAATCTCTATCTAATGCCTCATTTATAGGATGTCAGCCACTCCCAAGGAAATCATTTACTGGTGATTTCATCCCTCTTGCACCGCCACAAAGAGGACTCCCACACCCAGACCAATTATTAAATCGAAACTAGTAGCGGACAGAGCTGTTTGGAATAAGTACAGTTGTGATGATATGCACTCATGAGTCACTGTCATTTAACAGTGATGATATCAGGTGTTCCCGAAAATTGAGCATATCTTGCGCCAACGCTGACACCCGTTATGAGTACTGTCACTACAGTTGTCAAGACCGTCACTTCATCTAAAACTATAATAAATGAGCAACAGTTTCACCAAAAAGATGATAAAGTATGCACAACTTCAAAATATGGAATAACATCAGCCATCATTTTGATAGCGGGAGGCCAGTTAAAGGTCACAAGATATATATATATATATATATATATATATATATATATATATAATATATATATATATATATATATATATATATATATATATATATATATATATATATATTTCAGTGTTTCGTTTCCTCGTGTAAATTCTAATAAGTTGGCATATATAAATTGTATATGAATTAAATGCCATTATTGGTCTTTCGATAAAGAATAAACGTAAACTGAATTTATCCCAAGCATGTGCCGTCGTGATACTTGATGATATTTGATCATGCAACTTGTACTAGATTAATTGATAGAAAATAGTAAATATCATACATAACTAGATGTAATCCGTGCTTAGCACGAGACAGTTTAAATGGGATCTGTGACCTTTAACTGGCCTTCCGCTCCAAATTGTTTTTTTTTAAATACGACCGCTATGTAGATAGCCAGACCTCATGGTCTATATACATGGTCGCCGTGAAATAGATGGCGGCTTCCATTGAGGTTTTATTTATCAAATCCATTTTTGTTTGCAATATGTGTGTACGATAATCAGTTGGAACTGAGCGCCAAAAGATTCTTGTGAAGTGCGGCATCGGTTAAGTACAGACACGGCTGTCTACACTGCAGATCAAAAACGGAGAAGCTATCAGAATGATCAAAAACTGTTAAAAGACCTTGCGTATTATATTATGTATTGTTGGACATAAATTACAAATATTCGCGAACTAAACAATAAGTTCGGGTTTCATTAAAAAAAATTCTTTCCTTCGATTTGCTTTTATTCTAGTTTCTCTTCCTTTGTGCTCATATTTTCTTTTCGTTTTCTTTCTTGTCTTTTCTTTTTGTTATTTCTTAGTCTTTTATTTTTTGAGAAAAAAACTTTCTTTTTATTCTTCTGCGTACATTCCACCAGTGCACCGCTTTAAAACGGTCCGTATTCATTTTACGAACCAGGCGCATATTTAGCATTTCCAAGCATTACTTGTCTGGGCTGTGCAAATGAAACATCTTTTTAATGAATGATTAGCAACATTACAACATTTTGTTAGTATGATCACAAATCGCCCAGTGACCACTGCAGACAATGGGCATTCTTTGCCGAGCGCGTGACCTGTCCCCACCCCCTCACGGAGTCCCGCGTCCAGAGGATGTAGATATTTGATTGGGGACTAGCTCCTTGATGTCAAAAATGTCACGGGCGCCATCTAGCGGTTGGAGTAATCTGTCCCTTTAGGGAGCTCCTCTTTTCGTATCTGTGCAAATGTTAATCCGTGTTTAAGTCTATTCAACAGCTACGGAACATCTAAGTGATGGCTTCAGATTCAAATATGTTGAACTGGCGATGTATTTATAGTAGAAAGGATAGACATTTAGCATTAGTTCTTGGCAGCACAGTGGTTAGGGTACTGGCTTTTTTCTTTTTTCTTTTCTTTTTGTTTTTCTTACTGGCTTTAAGGGCTGTAGGTATGGAGTTCGTACCTCAGTATCAGCTATAATTCAGCATTAATTCGCGCTCATTTCACCTGGGCGTCACCACACTGACCTCTTTGATGTAATGGTATTAAAGTCATCGGCTTTAAAGGGATTATACTCAGTTTTCGCCGATTGTTAACATGATTTCAATTAATAAAGACATTTTAATCACTGTAAATACATATTAAATATATGTTTCTATGTAAAATATTAGTGGTTGTATATTAAATGTGTTTCGGGTCGTTCAGATATTTCCACTAGGTCAAACTTCATTTTATTTTCAAATATATATATATATATATATATTTGTACATGTACGAAATAATTGGGATACCAATTCCAGTTTGGGCTACTTACAAATATTACATTGATTAGAAACTCATTGAATATACAGACAATGATACTCAAAACAAGAAAATGTATTTAATATGTAATACTAGTCGCAGCAAACTCAGGATAGTCCCTTTATGAGCTGTAGGTATGGGGTTCGCATACTGTACCATCTGTAATGAGGCTTAGTCTTTGGCTCTGTAGTAGGGTTTTAAAATATACGTATCTTGATTTTTGTATTGTGTTTAAACCGTTTAGTAAAAACTATTAATTAAAAATGAAGTGAAATGCACTAATATATGCCAACTGAATGATGTTTTAAATATGTTGGTAAAATTTATCATTTTATCAGAAATAAAATCTCAATAACAAAAACAAATCTTAACAATAAAAAACCCAATACACTCTTGTACAAATTGACATTTATATACTATCATATTATATTACTGAAAACACTAATAACGTTAGCATTTGAGCATCAATGTTTTATTTCTTCGTCGGTGGACCTATTGGGCTATTTCACGTTCCATGACTGGTATATTAAAGGCCGTAGTATGTGCTACCTTGTCTTTGAGATGGTGCATATAAAAGATCCCTTGTTGCTAATCAAAAACATGTAGTGGAATTCCTCTCTAAGACTATATGTTAAAATTACCAGATGTTTGACATCCAATACCGACAATTAATACATTAATGTGCTCTAGTGGTGTCGCGTTAAGCAAAACAAACCTTTACCAGGTTTTACTTTTGCAACAACTGACTGGTTCAAACTGGTTTCTTGTGTATAATATTCGTATCTGTATATTCATTGTTCTTGGCTGTCCTAAACTGAAAGTCGGTGTTTTAGTACAATCTTATGGCGATCGTTTCAATAAATATGATAGTGGATTTTATAAATACTCTTTTTAAAGAAATATATTCCATTGTTTCGATGTTTTCCTAGTTAGAACTCTTCGACTGATCACGAACATAAGCATATGAAATTTGAAAATATTTGATTAGGCTGAATTTGTTTATAATTATATGTATTCAGAAATAAATTACACGCAAACACATTATGTTAACAATATTTCAAAAAAAACTACAATACGTTTTTCATCAGAAATACCCTATGTTAAAGTACGAGAACTGAGTATTTCTATAAGTTAAAATGTATTTAAAATTTGAATTCTGTGTGTTGATTTTGATAAATGTGGTTCGTTCAACACCACATATTTTCATATTATGTTCATCATCTGAATGAAAACCGTTTTCTGGTCATTCTGCGTAATATATACAGTTAACTTCACATATTTCAAACCAGAAAATTAAACTGAAGAACGGGTCCTTTTAAATTATTTCTCTACTCTTAACTTATTTGTTTGGCTATTATTGTAAGGATTTAGTAACACGAATCATGTTGACTCACATCATAAATCTAAACTTCTAACTTCTAATATTGTAATGAAATAATAACGAGAGTCAAGCCGACTGACATCATAAATATTGTTCGTTAAAGAGACATTCCTGAGTTTGCTGCAATTTTAAAGATGTTATCGACTGACAGAGACTTTTTAATGACTGTACTTACATATCAAATATATTTTTCTGCATAAAATGTTAGTGGCTGTATATTAAACGTGTTTCTCATCGTTCTAATATTTGTATTAGGTTAAATTTCATTTTATTTCGAAATAAAAAATTTCGTACGTACGAAATTATTTAAAGACATTATCCAGTTTGGGCTTCTTACACATATTAAGACGACCAGAAACACATTTAATATATAGACACTGATATTCTCAACCAGAAAATATATTTAATATGTACATTTATTCGTAGAACTATTTTATTAGTCGGAAACATCTTACAATGCAACAAACTCAGGAATGTCCCTTTAAAGAGACTATCCTGAGTTTGCTGTTATAAGATGCGTTTGGCCAATAGACCATTTTCTACTACTAAAATTACTTTAAATACATTTTTGTTGTTTAGGACATCAGTGTCTCTGTTTCCAGTGTGTTTCTGATATGATCATCTTATTGTTTGTAGTAGCTTAAACCTTTTTTAAAATTTCGTAAAACATATTTTTTCGTACGTATGAAATTATTGGACAAAAAAACTCAGTTTGGATTACAGCAAACAATAGGACGACCAGAAACACAAAACTCGGGACAGTCCTTTTAATGATTTGACATAATTAATTCAACTTCAAACTTTTTGTTTTATCTAAATTCTCTGAAATCCTGACGAAGTTCTGCAGATGTAAAATAGTTCGTTCCTGGCATATCACACCAATCAGTGTGGCGAGCTGATTACAGGAATTCGTGCGCCGTCTGTGACTCGTCACATTACCCACAAATACCTGCGCGAGACTTTGTGACCGACTGATGAAGGGGCGGCGTTCCGCTAATACCCTAGCCACAACACGAGCTTTGTGCTAATACGTGGGAATCAGGGGAAGTACGACCAGCCGTCGGTTACAAGCACATATTGAGCCATACCGCGGGATCTTCAAAGCTCAAGTTATTAGCTAGATGACCCTCCAGGAAGTAAAACATGTTTTCTAACGGGGAAACGGTGGAATTTGCTGAGACATAAATTACCGTATCAATTCGAGGAACGCATCGAATAATATTGGTAGAGAAGAGAAGAATGATAGAGAGGGGAGATAAGATGTGATGAGAGAGAGAGAGAGAGAGAGAGAGAGAGAGAGAGAGAGAGAGAGAGAGAGAGAGAGAGAGAGAGAGAGAGAGAGAGAGAGAGAGAGACAGAGAGGGAGGGAGGGAGGCCAACATGACAAAAGAGAGAACAAAAATGAGGGAGAGAGAGAGAGAGAGAGAGAGAGAGAGAGAGAGAGAGAGAGAGAGACAGAGAGATACACAGAGAGAGAGACACAGAGAGAGACAGAGAGGGAGGGAGGGAGGCCAATATGACAAAAGAGAGAAAAAAAACGAGGCAGAGAGAGAGAGAGAGAGAGAGAGAGAGAGAGAGAGAGAGAGAGAGAGAGAGAGAGAGAGAGAGACGAACAGAAAGTATGTATACAGGCATAAGTAAGAATCAATCATAGGAAGTCATATGGGATAAAATGTACAAACGAAGTGTTAGAAAGTTCGACTGATTATTTTTCCTTCATACCTTAGATTATAACAAGTGTGACCACGCGGATATGTATGTATTACTCACCAAGTGAACCGATGTAATAATATACTCACCCAAGAAAGAAAGTCTGCATTTCAGCAAACAAAATCATTACTACAAAGGATTTTGTACGATTTTCTCGCTATATTCACAGTGATTTAAAATGTTTACCTCTTAGTAATCTTCTCTTTTATTAAATGGCATTTTATGCAAATTAATAAATTTACTTTGAATATAGATTATTTAGATGCAAAAAAAAGAAAAGAAAAAGAAAAACGCTGCCAGATTAGCCTTATTAATTTCTACTACAATCAAGACAAGAATAAACAATAGACATTGATTACCAGCACAGTGGTATTTATTCGTCTTCCACTGATAAATATAATTTGTGTTTAGGATTGGTCCTTTCTGCGCTATTGTTTTGTATGAAAATGTCGAAATGTACAAATCTCATTTTCAAACCTTTCACTTTTACCTGGACAATACCTTCTCAATCACCAGCGCAGTGCCCGTTTGACATTTGAACATAGATATTCTATTGATCTTGATTTTGTACAAATAGAAATTGATCAGACAAAGAGAGAAAAAAAAGAACTGTCATTCTAGAGCGCTTATTATAATAACAAGCTTCGCTTAAAACGGTTATAATTCGATAAGGACCGCTAAAGTGGGAAGATCATTATATTATCTCAAAGACACACAGACACACACAGAAAAAGAAGTGAATTTTCCAGTCATTTTAAAACAAACACAAAAATAATGTCAGCTTTGACGGGCACTGGCCGTCAATGGAAGACGACTTCCGGCGCGAACAGTCCGCTGTAAAGAGTTCGATAAAAGAGTCTGTTTGGCATTTTTGTCGGAAATCGTCGAATGAAAAGAGCGCGAATCCACTGTCATCTTCCATTTCTATTGATGTCAATTTGTGCAATCAGTTCTCTACAGTCCAGTGTCACTTTCTATGGCACCTATCGATAGCCCGCTGTCATTGACTTTGTGGCAATGAAAATTCGATACCTGAATTAGGATTCGCCGAGCGTGAAATTGCCGCTTGCGATGTGACAAATTCGAACGCGGTGTTTGAACAAGAGTGCTCGGTGTTGTGTTGTAAAAACGCGATTTCCTCGACGTTTAAGCAAATTGTTACATTACACGAAAATGCAATAACATATTGTCACAGCGACTGGTGCTCGTCTGTGAGAGAATCAAATCAGATGACACTGTAACGCTGGACTGACTGCCGCTTGGGTTTGTTCAATGTTTACTTTGAGAAATTATAGCCCGAGGTCTTTCGTTTTTTAGTGTTATCGATTGTAAGTAATTTTCGCATTATTGAAATTTTACCATTTACTTTTTTTCATGGCTTTTGAAACAGCTAACTGAAATGTACGGTTGGCGAAAGTACGACAGAGAGGAAACAAATAGAACTAAAGCAGTTTGACGATACCTTAGTAGATTTTAAACTATGGCTACGTTTAGCCTAATACAGGCCCAATCTAATTACAATTAGCTCCACTATTACATGTGGGTCTAACAGCAGCCAGTTGTAGCGCATGTCCACCAATCAAAACCTTACTTGCAGAATCATGCCAGTGATTTAAAAATAATTTGTTTCGTGTGAATTACGAATGCCTTAAAACATGTTTTATTTTATAAAATAAATAATTTGTAATGTAAAAATGAAGACTGATTTAGTTGTGTGGGTTTTTTTTATAAATAAATAAATAATTTTTAATGTAAAATTGAAGACTGATAACCCATCCCGTACGTATTGGTATGGTTCGCTGTACTGCGGCCACTAAAATAGACTCGCCCGATATTTTTAGAATTTGTATGCTCTCAAATTACGTTATAAAAGGCGAAGTGTGATTGGTCAATATTTAAATTATTATTTACAGACGAAATGTTACCTGGACATTGGAGACTACGCAGTGTTGTTAGCAATCTGATTAAAATTAGTTCTACTGGTCTAAATAAGGCATTCGTAATTCACACGAAACATATCGTATACCCTCAGGATAATTCGGAATATTTTCAAATTATTTTCAAATCACTGGCATGATTCTGCAAGTAAGGTTTTGATTGGTGGACATGAGCTCTAACTGGCTGCTGTTAGATCCACATGTAATAGTGGAGCTAATTTTAATTAGATTGATACAGGCCCGATGGTTATTGAGTGAGAGAGACAGACAGACAGACAGACAGACACACACACACACACACACACATACACACACACACACACATACCACACACACACACACACACACACATAACACACAGATGAGAGAGACAGAGAGGCAGAGGAGAGAGACAGAGAGGCAGAGAAGAGAGACAGACAGGCAGAGGGGAGAGAGACGGAGAGAGATGGATATAAAGAGAGAAAGAAATACAGAGAGAACGAGCAAGAGAGTGGGATAGAGGGTGAGAAAGAGAGAGAGAGAGAAGAGAGTGACAGAGGCAGAGAGACAGAGAAGAGAGAAATAAGGAAAGGTAGAAGGAGATAGAGAAAGAGAGACACAGAGAGGGGAGAGAGAGATAATAGAGAAAAAGGAGAGGGAGAAGGAGAGACAGACAGACAGAGAAAGAGACAGACAGAGAGAGACAGAGAGTGAGAGAGACACACACACAGAGAGAGAGAGAGAGAGAGAGAGAGAGAGAGAGAGAGAGAGAGAGAGAGAGAGAGAGAGAGAGAGAGAGAGAGAGTTTCCGCCATACAGGTTGCTTCTACTAAAATAAAAACAACAAGGAATCTGTTTTATACACTTTCCACCAGCCGCGCGATGTACAAGATGCGGAGCGCTGGTGAACACGGGGAATATGGACGAGTCCATAGAGCAGATTCGATCGTGCAACCCATCAAAACTCCGGCAAGTGCTCTGTCATTAACATATACCTCTCTAAGACAGATAGACAGGTGGGCAGGTAATCTGTTTATGGTTCACATTGTGTTATACATATAAACATAGAATAAATTATTTAAGATATTAACAACCAAATAAACCATCACAAAACAGAAACAGAAACAGAAACGAAAACAAACACAAAACAAAATAAAATGAAACAATCCTCCCCAACCACCTCCCCGCACAAACACACCATCACCACCACATCTGGTTTGTGGCTGTTAACAAGAAAATGTGAGGTTCAGACATAAAAATTTAACTTTTCTAAGGAGTGTTTGAGTTTTAACAACTCTTTATTTTAAGTTATACGGTGTTGTAGGTATCAGCTAATGTTGCCGAGGAAAGGATTGGCCTCGCTGGCCATCCGGTAAAGCCACCTGCCTTAAATCTCAAAGGTACTGGGTTCACGACGCGGTACCAGCTCACACCCAAATTTAACGGTTCGATTAGGATGCGTAAGACCACTACATCGACGTCTTTTTCACTGACCACTGACAACTAACCAGTAACTAACTGTCCTGGAAAAGCAATCACAAATAACTGAAATGTGTGTCCAGCACAGCGTGCATGAACATCAATTGTAGTACTAAACCAAATAACTTCTGACTGGTTCAAATTTCGAGGTTCGATAGAGCAATTAATACAACAAGTCCTGTGATTGGTGATAAATTGAGTGTGTTGGTTGTAAAAATGATAGTTTCATCTGGGCAAAAAATTATGCAATTGTATTTCATCTAATACCACTGTGTCAAGTAGCCTTGTGCTTGAAATATGTATGGGGTACCTGTAAAAAAAAAGTACTAAAATTTTGTGTGGAACTAGGATAGTCATAGATGCTACCCATTTTCTCTGAAATGAGCAGCTTGACCCCAATGTTTTCTGATTCACTTTAAGGGTGTGGAGTAGTAGTATTTATATCCGTGGTGTATTTTTTAGCCACACATATTACTATTGTCGTCTATGGCATTTGATTTGGTGGTATATGCCCTATAGGGTCATCAATAAAGTATTTGCGCCGAAAGGTGGGGGGGGGGGGGGGGGGGGGGTTCAGGTATTACGGACGAAGAGTGTACAGGAGGTGGCTGGGGGTTGGGGGGATGGGGGTCGCGGATAGCGTAGATACACCAGTGTGTTATATAATAAAGCAAGTTACGTACTACATGTTTATTTAGGAGACACTTTTAAATCTCAATCACATGTCTTTTGTTTAAAATATTTAAATAAACCTAACTTCCGTTATTTATTAAGTTATTGGCGTAAAAT
>NC_054702.1:20586127-20631127 GCF_016097555.1 Gigantopelta aegis
CATGATGACTATTATGGACACCAAACTGGCAACCACAGCACTTAGTACACCTCCTGCAACCAAATACGTTTCATAATACGTTACCAAGTTACAAGTATAAATACAGTACCAAATACGTAATAATACACAAATGGTGTTAAAATACACAAAACACGTTAGAAGCGATTTCGTTGCACTACATGAAATAAATACTCGACAAGCAATACCATACACAGCGTACACTACGTTACAAGCAGATACAGCGGACTCTGTCTAATCCGGATTCACTTGGGACCAATAAAATATGCCGGTTTAGGCAGAGTGCCGGTGTAGACAGAGTTCGTCCAGAGTTACGGTTCTTGCGATATAACGATAAGAAAAATACCAACGTAAATAAAACGTCAAAAATACCAACGTAAATAAAACGTCAAATTAACCAAACGTCTTGGACTATGTGTAAGACATCTGTAAAAGCAAGGATAAGTAATGATTGTTTTAGTTATAGGGATAAACCTGAAAGATATTTGCGTTTCTGAGAATGCCACTGTACCTACAATACATTACCAGAAAATACCATATGTCACGAAGCAATTACACTATATGACGTACAAGTACAAGCAACTACGTGACAGGTGACTATACATTGTAATATCGGATACATTCTCTGGAGAGGTTAGGGACCATTATTTCTAAAAACTACAACTTGTAATTAAAATATATAATTACCATTAGTTGATATTTTAAAATGAACCATTAAGATCCTATTTTAATAAAATAATAAAAAGACAAAGTATTAATAACTTTTCTAAAAAAACAACAAAAAAAACAAACATTTGGAGTACATTACACCTTTAACGTTATCCACCTTTATAATTTAATTCCATCGAGCATCGCCTCATGTTATATACATACCACATGTACAGTCGTTATCATTTAGTACTGAAAATTACATGTAACTTCAAACCAGTGTGGTACTTAAATACTACAGAGGCCGTCCAACTTGTAATCATCAAAGAAAGATTTGTAAAGGCATTTCAATATTTTATATTATTTTTAATGAAGACCTATTCCTTAAACCGAACTATTCAGATTGTCTGTCTACAACAGGGGTCTATGGCCAGTCCCTGTGTCATTTCTTTGTGTAGCAATATTATATTACATTATATTATATTGCTACACAAAGAAATGACACAGGGAATGGTCAAAAACCCCTGTTGTAGACAGACAATCTGAATAGCTGTATATCCAATCAAGGTTTAACCACGCTATCCTGGACACGCACATTGGTTACCTAAGCTGTCGCTCCAGTACTGCCGTTCGAGAGCTAGACGGTTTGGACGGTTATGATCGCTCTCTGTCGCCAGAGATAACTGTATAGCGAAAACACGGAATGGCTGCCTACCACACTGTAGGCAAAGATTTCCGCTCTAACACAACAAAAATCCTATTTTTGACGCTAAATACTTTTACATTGATCATTTTTAATTTCGCCCATAACAAATATTTTACATAGTAACCATTAATACACACACTGCAGGAAGAAACCAGACATCACCCCAACCCCCACCTCGACCCCCTTCCAATAATGTTCCGGTTAAATACGTAGGTGCTGACGGGTTTCTTCCTGATGGTTTAAACATTATACCACCGAGTCCAATCATGAAAACACCACGGGTATCATCATTACCGTTTACACTTTCAGTAGGCTGAGCTTCTTTATTGGCTGACCCTCCAACCACGGCACCTGCTCCTGCGGCTGAGGCTGCTCCTGCGGCTGTTCCTGCGACTGCCGCGGTTCCTGCGACGGAACCGCTGACAAGGCCTGTAGTTGTTGGACGTTTCCGGGTAGATGTGTCAGGTGGCGGAGGTCTTGTAATAGGTGGATAAGCTCTGAAACAAGTGGAGGTTATTGTAGTTTTTTTTTGTTATTTCGTTAGGGATGTACCAGAATGTATCACATGTAATCTAGACCCGCTTCAAGAATGAGATAAGTGCCATCCGGAGAGGACATTATGAAGAACTGGGGTGGGTTTTTTTTAGATTTTTCATCATATATGTTAACAAAAATGTTTTGGTAAATGGGTTTCTGGTAGGGTGTGTGGCAAATATGGGGTTAAAGTAGGACCCCTGTCCCCAAAACATGGCCAACTATTAGTAGCACTATTGGGTGAAAAGATAACGGTGAGAACCTTTCAGGTGATAATAGAAACATTAAATTAGGCACAGATGATCTACGTAGGACATTCTTCAAATCCAATCAATGAATCACTTGAATTGTCAATATGGCGACCATTAATTATTAATGTACAAAAAGAAAGGAAAGGAATGTATGTTTAATAATACCTCGGGACATTTTAAATAGTCTCAGACATTTTAAAATAGCAGTAGACATAAGACGATTTTGTTTAGTGAGAGAGGAAACTGTCTGTTGCCACATGGGTTACTCCTATCAAACAGTAGCAAGATATCTTTATATGCATTTTTCGATAGGCAGGACACTACATACTACCGCGTTTGGAAAAAGAAAGGCATGTTTTATTTAACATCGCACTCAACACATTTTATTTACGGTTATATGGCGTTAGACATATGGTTAAGGACCACACAAATATTGAGAGAGGAAACCCGCTATCGCCACTTTATGGGTTACTCTTTTCGATTAGCAGCAAGGGATCTTTTATATACACCATCCCACAGACAGAGTAGTACATACCACGGCCTTTAATATACCGTCGCGGTGAACTGGTTGGAATCCGTGTTTGGTTACCAGCCATGTGCCACTGGGGGTTTCCTCTCTCCATTACGGAAAACAATGCTCCCCCACCCAGCACCAGTTGCTAGCATTTGCCACGTCTATGTGAATGAATAATTGCGTACAGTAGGCCTATTTCAGGATAGGATAGGATAGGATACCATATTAGCGTGCCTATATACACAATTAAGGTTCAGGCACGTCTTTCGTGGGCATATACTCTGACTTCGCCAATAAACTGGTCCGGGACAGAGGTGGTGGTGATTATTTCATTCATTTATTCAACTTATTTTCGTTCTTATATCCAATTAAGGTTCAAGCACGTTATCTTGGGCACAAACGTCAGCTTTCTACCTGTCTTACCAGGAGTGTGGGTTAGTGGTTAGTTGTTAGTGGTTAGTGAGAGAGAAGATTGTGTAGTGGTCTTACACCTAAGTAGTATTAGGGCCTGCCGGGCCTCATGACCTACTTTCCGTGACCTTGACCTACTTTCCGTGACCTGTGACGTCACGTGACCTCGTCCTACTGGCCTGACCTACTTAGACTGGCCTATGACCTTGATGACGTCACGGACACTACATACTGCCGTGTTTGCAACGCCCTACTGACCCGGTCCTGACCTACTTAGACCGGCCCCTCACCTACTTAGTCTACGGTCCTGACCTATTAGACATATGCCCCGGACCCGTCGTATATTAGCAAGGACCCCGCTATCCTGTCTGTGGGTTACTCTTTTCGATTATCCGGGATCTTTTAATATACAAACCCACAGACGGGTTTCCTCTCTAAAACGGTCTTTAAGTATGTTTCACGGGTGAAATAGGCAATGTGTTGGTAAATCAAGGTGCCACTAGGGGTGTCGTTAACCTACCACATCGGAAAAAACTCGGCCCGACGCCAGGTAGTGTGTTTAATTTTAGCGCATGAATGATGAATGGTTATCACTGCTTACATCCGGGAAGCGGTGGTATAGGATTTTATTGTTGGTGGCAATATTGAACTAGAAGTTACATTCTTAAAGACGTGAAATAAGAATATGATTTAAATGGTGTAAATAAGAATTCTCGTTCTACGCTATCTGATAGCGCATTCACAAGATTATTATGAACTGACCTATTTTGTCCACTTCATTACGCGCTTCGCCGCAAACGCACATATAACGGTTTAAATGACAGATGTTGTTAACATACTTTTAGTAGTCAAGTGCGAGAGACTTCGCGTCCAGCGCTGAGGGTACCCATCGTTCGTAGCTCGCTGTGGGGAAATTATATTTTTCTATTATTTTTAAACCAAAATAATAAAATCTAGTTTGTTTTTATTTTACTTCTACTAGTAGGTCTATTTGTTTTTATTTATTATGTTACGTTTTTTTTTTAAGCTATCCTCTAATAACCCTAAATATGGGGACGGGACGTCAGCTCAGCGTTCTCTTGATGTGCGGTAGGTCTGGGAGACGATCCCGTCGGTGGGCCCATTGGGCTATATCCAGCCAATGCTCCACAACTGGACAAAAACCGTGGTATGTACTATCCTGTAGATGGGGATGGTAGTAGGATCCCTTGCTGGCTAATAAAAAAAAAAAAGTAGCGTAGGCATGCAGTTGCGACAGCGGGTTTTCTCATACTCAATTCATCACCGGTCTTAACCATATGTCCATATAACCGTAAATACAGGCTGTTGAGTGCGTCGTTAAATAAAAGTCATTTTCTTTCTTTCTTGTAATCCAATCATAAATAAAACCTATTGAGTAAATCCGCAACATTTCCTTCCTCGTAAAATAAAGATTAATTGAATATCAAAATTCATTTTTAGTATTTTTTTTAGTCATAGGGAAAGAAAGACATATTTGTCTCGAATAAAGGATCCCTTGCTGCTTGTCGTAAAAGATAGGCCTATGTGGCGACATTGGGTTTCCTCTAAAAAAAAAAACAGTGTCTGAATGACCATATGTTTGACGTCCAATAGCCGATGATAAGATAAAAAATCAATGTGCTCTAGTGGCGTCGTTAAATAAAACAAAGTTTACTCTTTTTTTTCGTAATTCACCCGAATCATTTCGTATAAACTCGGCATAATCCCGAATGTTTTCAAATTCTTTTCAAATCACTGGCATGATATTGTAAGTAAGGTTTTGATTGGTCGAATGAAAGGTCAACTGGATATGAGCTCCAACGGGGTACTGTTAGATCCACAGGTAATAGTAACTAACCAGTGGAGCTAATTTTAATTAGATTGCTATCAGCTTTGTGTCCGATGGCATAACAAACACACCACCGGTAGCCTATTTCAGTCAAATTGTTTAATTTATTACTTTTATGGAGTTTTTATTTGGGTATCAGATCTAGGTATAAATATATAGCTATTTAAAGGGACATTCCTGAGTTTGCTGCAACTTTTAAGATGTTATCGACTAGCAGAGCCTTTTTAACAATTGTAATTACATATTAAATATATTTTTCTGCATAAAATATTAGTGGCTGTATATTAAACGTGTTTCTGATCGTTCTAATATTTTTACTAGGTTAAATTTCATTTTATTTCCTAAAACATAACTTTTTCGTACATACGAAATTATTTGATAACAGAATCCAGTTTGGGCTCCTTACAAATATTAAGACGACCAGAAACACACTGAATGTACAGACACTGATATTCTAAACAAGAAAATATATTTAATTTGTAAGTTTAATCGTAGAACGATTTTATTAGTCGGAAACATCTTACAATGCAGCAAACTCAGGAATATCCCTTTAAAGCCCTAATCACGCATTGAACTATTTTTAATCACATGACTTATTCATGTGTTTTTTGCAGGAGCCATTAAAAAAAAGTCTGTCATTGAAGAAAGTGTAATATAACAACGATAACCATAATTACATACATAAAGCAGTCAGGGCATGATTGACAGACAGCTCATGAAAGAAGGGTGCTAGACTTGCCCCGGGCACAACTGTCAATCAACCGGCAAGCAGCTATCTAGCGCGTATTAATATTCATAATAAAATGATCGACTATCTAGTTGCACGTTGGGTAACGGACATGAAGCGATATTTTAAGTATTTTTACACACCTATATTGGATACATTTTCCGTGAAATCTTGAGGGTGTGCCCAAGACAGATGTGCTTGAACCCTGGTTGATTGATTGGACTTTAAAATTGGCCTGATGCACCAAATTACCCGAAGTCGACCTGTAATATTCTTCTTGCAAATATCTTTAACCATTGTACTGAGTATCTAGTACTAAATATTAAACTGTCATTGAATTGAGTTGGCATGAATATTACCGGTCCCTGCGCGTGATGTAACCTCACCGTGGTGCAGGGGTGTAACATTCTCTTTGAGAATGGCCAATACAGCACAAATTGAAGTTTAGAGTAAAATTCGGTGTCCGTAAAATTCTGTGATATTTGTATTTGTATTTTTGCACAGTTCTTTACACTGTTTTTGTTTAAACCTTGAATTTTTATAATGATGTTGATCATCACTTTATTTATTTGCATTACCATAGTTTGACACCCAATAGCCGATGTATTTTTCGTGCTGGGGTGTCGTTAAACATTCATTCATTCATTCATTCTTTAATATTACCGGAGTTTTTTTCTCGTTTTAACCAGTGCACTACAACTGATCAAAGGCCGTGATATGTGCTTTCCTGTCTGTGGGAAAGTGCATATAAAATATCTATTGCTGCATTAGGAAAAATGTATCGGGTTTCCTCTGATGTCAGAATTACCAAATGTTTGACAGCCAATAGCCGATGATTAATTAATCAATGTGCTCTAATGGTGTCTTTAAACAAAACAAACATTAGTTTATCGGAATGATTTCAGTGCGTAACAGAACTCCACATGAATCATGCTTACCAAATTGTTAAAAAAAAAAAAAAAAAAATTAAAATTCAGCAGTTTTTTTAAATCTATTCTTTCGTTCTTTCTCTCTCTTTATTTGTTTGTCTCTTTTTTTCCAATCTTTTTAATTTGGAAATACACGTACTAACGTAAGTATGATATGATGTTAGTCAGTCTTTTTTATTGTAAATCCACCTTGTGTACAGGATCAAAATAATAAATAGTTAAATATACAAACAAAAACATCTGTATTTGGAATTATCAGTAAAAAGTGGTTTGAATTTTCAAAATAATTTTTAGTGTTTTTAAACAGACACGCGGGAAGACTGAACCACAATGATCTGCCAGCAAGTGCCAAACGACTGGTATATTAAAGGCAGTAGTATTGAATATGAACGACTAAACCGTATTCCATTATCGAAATCGTATCTCTGCACAAGACAAAGTCGAAAGGATGTTAGGCTAAGTGGTGATTGCTTCCATGATCCACTATCATGTGCTCGTCCTTATGAGGACCGCCACTCCCCTAGGATATCTGTAACAGGATATTTCATCCCTCCTGTACCGCCCGTAGGAGGACTGCCAATCCTAAGACTGGCTAGAGACGTGGACATACAATATTACTTGTTCCTGTTTATGAGTTGATTATGTAGCAGCAGCGGATTTCCCCTATCACTACCTAGACAAAGTGTCGAAATAATTATTTGTTAGACACCAAACAGCTGTGGGTGGGTTAAAATGAGCTGATTACAAGTATTTCTTTTCCTTTCCATATCCTGTATTTACTTGTGGTCACCAGTGCTAATTAACAAAGTCAGTACAACCGCTGATCACTCTCCGAAATGGTCACATACACACACACACACACACACACACAGACAGAGAGAGAGAGAGAGAGAGAGAGAGAGAGGAGAGAGAGAGAGAGAGAGAGAGAGAGAGAGAGAGAGAGAGAGAGAGAGAGGCGCTTCTGCTACATAGGCTACTCCTACCGATAAAAAAGCAATGTATCTTTCGTAAACACTTTTCCATAAACAAGGTAGTACATACCACAACCTTTGAGCAACCTATCATGGGGAACTGACTGGGCGGGGGAAAAGCCAACGTCCATCACACCTCGGCCAGAAAGAAAAGTGGGCAACAGAATAAATCATACGTGCTTACTTGTTTTTCGAAACTCCAGGCAGTCTGCCAAAGCCGTCTACCGTACCGAACTGATCGACCATGTTGTCGTCGTCAGACAACTCTTCACATTTAATCTGGATCCGACTCTGTCTCCGCCCTCTAGACATGGCTGAAATATACTGCTCAAAATAAGTACAGGTGCAGTGTAATATACACAGGGGAGGGAGAGGGGAGTTAAGCACCCCCCTACCCCCCAAGATAGTGACGCCCAATATGTTACCATTAGTAATAAGTGTAAGTGTCATGGTGGGTATGACAAGGCTGCTGTCACAAAACACCACAGCATGTATGTGCACAGTCGCGTAGCCAGTATTTTATACGGGGGGGGGGGGGGGGGGGGCATATTGGGGGAACCCACACTATGTATGTATATATGTATTTATGTATGTATGATTTTATGTATAGGATAATGACATGAAATAAAGTTAAAATTTGTTTTGTTTAAAGACACCACTAGAAAAATTGATTTATTAATCATCGGCTATTGGATATCAAACATTTCATAAATTTGACATATAGTCTTTGAGAAAAAAACCGACACATTTTTTCATTAGTAGCAAGGGATGTTTTATATTCACCATCCCAGACAGGATATCACATACCACGGCCTTTGATATGCCAGTCGTTGTGCACTGGATGGAACGAAAAATAGCCCATGGGCTCACCGACAGGAATCGATCCAAGACCGATCGTGTATGATCAAGCTAGCGCTTTACCACTGATCCACGTCCCGCCCCCACCCCTATGGTTTGGTAGCATAATATTAAGATCTATATGGCCAGAAACATCAAATCACATGTCCACTATAGCGGAGGTTACGTAATTATAACGGTAAGGTCACACAACGGCAAGTAACCTTACAAGTGATCGGTACATTCATGATGTATTGCATGCTGTGCCCCAATTGTGATAATCGTCCTCTTGTCATGAGACTAGTGTAGAAGCTTGACATGCTAGGTCACATGGAATAACACTGTCACTACACTAACATGGCTTGTTAAATATCTGGGAAATATCTGGGAAAACCACTTGTACAGAAATTAATGCATCTTAATATCGAGTGAATGGCCTCAGTAGCTGACCAGGGACCCGTTCCACAAAGCGACCTTAGCGCTAAGTCCTGTGATTGGTGAAAAAATACCGGCCTCAGTGGCGCAGTGGTTAAGCCATCGGACTACAGGCTTGTAGGTACAGGGTTCGCAGCCCGGTACCGGCTGCAGCCCAGAGCGAGTTCTTAAGGACTCTATGGGTAGGTGTACGGCCACTACACCCTCTTCTCTCGCACTAACCACTAACCAACTAACAACTAACATACTGTCCTGGACAGACAGCCCAGATAGCTGAGGTGTGTGTCCAGGACAGCGTGCTTGAACCTTAATTGGATATAAGCACGGAAATAAATAAGTTGAAATGAAATTGGTGATAAATGTGCGTGTGTTGGTCGTAGAAAAAAACGATTAGTTTCACCTGGGCAAATAATGTATGCAATTTTATATCATTTAGCACCACTGTCAAGTAGCCTTGTGCTTGAAACATGTAGTGAATACCTGTGAAAAAAAAAGTACTCACTTTTTTTGCGGAATTGGGGTGGTCATACACGCTACCCATTATCTCAGAAATGATCATCTTAACCTCCAATTGTTTTCTGATTCACTTTAAGGGTGAGGGGTGGTAGTATTTATATCCATGGTGTATACGTCGATTGATACGATGCAGGTAGGAGGTTTAGCCAAATATGTTACTATTGTCGTCTATGGGATTTGATTTGGTGGTATACCTCGTGAAGACCTGGGGCCGTCGTCAGATCTGTGTCTACATGATATTTGTCAGAAAGATTTAATTTATCCTACCCAGAGTTAGTACGGACGAGGTGTATCCCACTACACTACAGTCTAGCACTTGCAACTAATAGTCAACCTCATAGCAAAAAGCTCAGGTATCTGGCGTAAGTCACCACATTAATAGAATTTAAGTTTATATCTGAAATATAATTATACAAGTGGCTTTTTGTTTTCTGCTCTGTATATAGTTACACACATACGGTTTAATTAGGCTGTTTAAGCATGCGCAGATGTGCTTCCTTTTAAAAATTAAGAAGATGCGGTTAGTTGACACTGTAAAATGTGAAAGAAAATGTTTTTAAATATATGCAAATGAAACGTAATTGGAAGCTCGAAAGTAAATGAAACGAAATATAAGCGATATTTACCTTTAAACTTTGCAAGGAAGCCTCGTTTCGCGTCCGTTGTATTTGGTTTTCCCGCCATATACGTCAGTCGAATAAGACTGTCATCCAATGAGTGGCTTCCTCTGCGAACTGATCCACAGATCTCGTCTTCGACCTTGAACTTTCGTTTGTTTCGAGGGTCTCTTTTCTCAACCAATAAGAATTCATCGTCGCAGGCGAGAAGTTCGCCAGACATCTCACTCTGAATGTACTCCATGGTAATCACCGACCTGTCGTCTGTCGATATTTCACACTCACACGTGAGGTATTCTCCATCATGCATCAGTGGCACCCATGGGTATGCAGGGGAGGTAACTACGACAGAGTCGTCCCTTCCTGCTTCGGCAAAGTGACAGATATCCAGTCTAGAATCGTCTGAAAGTAAAAAAACAACCAGAAACCTACAATGTTAGTGTGTGTTTTCAAAGTACAAACACAAAGAACTGTACTTGAAAACGCCACATCATTTAGTAGCAGCAATACTAGCGGCAGCAGCAGCAGGAGTAGTAGTAGTAGTAGTAGTAGTAGTAATAGTAGTAATAGTAGTAGTAGTAATAGTCGTAGTAGTCGTCGTAGTAGTAGTAGTAGTAGTAGTAGTAGTAGTAGTAGTCGTAGTAGTAGTAGTAGAACAAGAGTAAACTTGAATGAACATTTAGCATTTATTTTATTGTGGCCTTATTTTTAGGCTTAAAACTATATTGCTATTGTGTGTGTGTGTGTGTGTGTGTGTGTGTGTGTGTGTGTGTGTGTGTGTGTGTGTGTGAGAGAGAGAGTGTGTGTGTTTGGGGATGTCTTTTTTCACAGATTGTACAAGCTAGTTACCCAGAAAGAGTTTGGAACCAGACATTAACGTGGATACACTTACCTGGCAGACATTCGTACTCGACTGTAACGAAGTTGATGAGTCTCCTGCAGCCAGGGAGTCGGATCCTCTCCACCAGGATGTCGCACGATTCGTCCTCGCCCTCGCACAAGAACATCACGGGGTGATCGGCCACCACGTCCGTGCAGCGGCCGCCGCTACGGCGACACCACCCAGTAGTGGACACGCCGACGACCACCTTGGTGACGTGGATCATCTCCCTGGCGCTGCTCCTGCAGACCAGTTTCCCGGTGATGTTTGAAGGCGAAGATGGTCGGTTGGAATCGCTAAACGCGAACGACGAACGTTTCTTTCGATCTTCGTATTCGATCTCCTCTTCCTCGCCTTCGTCGTCTGCTTCATCTTCCTCCTCCTCCCCTCTGTAATCGACTCTTCCGGTATTCCGCGTGCGACTCCCACCTTCAACATCCGCAGCACCCGGGCGTTGTCCACCGCCATCAAGAAAGCCATCTCGTGTGTTTTCTGCGTCATCTGCGTCTGTGTCGTCACCTTCCATATCTCCGTCCCCGCCAGACTGGACAAAACACTGAGACCGACTGTAAGATTCTGAAGTGAATTAATTCTAATGATTTATGTATTTAGTATTACTCAGCGGCGGCGCAGACGGTTACAGCCGGTACGGCCTTGGCCATACCACTTCTTCTTCTTTTTTTCTTCTTTTTTTTTTTTGGGGGGGGGGGGGGGGGGGGGGGGGGGGGGGGGGGGGGGGGGGGGGTTGAGTCTGAGTTATATTTGTTGTATCTGTGAAAATGTCCTTCACACGTGAATTTGAAAGGAGAGTCTGGCAACCGCGAGCCGTACCACTATTTTTCACATAGTGCCGCTCCTGATACTGGAATGATTATGCTGAATCAGAATAGCAAACACCACCACCAACATCACAAAACATTCTTGAGATAATCTGAGAGCTGAGAGAGAGAGAGAGAGAGAGAGAGAGAGAGAGAGAGAGAGAGAGAGAGAGAGAGAGAGAGAGAGAGAGAGAGAGAGAGAGAGAGAGAGAGAGAGAGAGAGAGAGAGAGACTGAGACTGAGAGACAGAGAATGACTTACCAAATTCATTATGTTGTTTCTCCGTGGGACAATGAAGCTTCCAAACGAATTTAGTTGGAAATGGTCTAGTGCATGCAATTGTGAAGAAATTACAGTTTAGATGCATTTTTATTTTATACAAATCTAGTAAAATTCACCCACAGAGGAAGAGAGACAGACAGCGAGGCTAATAGAGACAAAGGCAAACAGTAAAATCCTACCATATATAAAATATTAGTTTAGATAATACAAAAATAATGTCCAATGGTATTGTCAATTTCTGGGCAATAGCAAACGTAATTGTTCATTCACACATTTGGCAATTAGCAACCAAATAATGTTAGATACATAATAGTGATCACATTGGGAAAATGAGAGGCATATTATCTTGTATCTCTACCAATCATCAATAAATAACTAAATGTGGCTTTAGCTCCATTTAAACAATGTAAACCAACCATCGTCAAAAAAAAAAACAATCATTCGAAGATTACCAGTATGATCTTGTTTGGATTAGCGTTAAACAAATAATAATACTTACTGTCTTATATTATTATACTTTTTTTTTTCTTTTTTTTTTTTGTAAATAATTAGACTTACTAGCATTGGATGACACGAACAAAAGCCAGACGAGAAGAAAATATACTAGTAGTTCCATTCCACGCATCCTTGATGCTATGTAAATCCAGGACAACCAGTGGTGTCCAGGAATATCACTACTCTTCTAAACTCTTCTGAACATTTCTGGCTTATAGATCCATCCGAAATGATTCTCTCTTTTTGTCTATCTAAGCATGTCAAGAGTATCTCCTATTTTATCTTGTCTGAGCATGTCAAATCTCCACTCCCATGGGATTGACACAAATGGAGAGTGGCAATCTTTCTGACTCGTCGCTTTTTATTGTTCTTTTGATATTTTCAGGAATATTACACAGCCTTCCAGAACACGATGTATTTGTAGTACCCAGCTGGGTCTAACAAGACGTGCTTATAAGCTTACGTTTAATGGCAATGGCCACTACCGTCTGTCAGCATGATATCTTGTACCGAGAGTTTGATTAATGGCGATCTACCTGTCTTTGTCGTCCTTAAGCGATCATGATGTTGCATCATAAAACTTCCACTAAGAAACCCCGTGTCATTCATATAATAATGGTTTTGGTGACAAAGAATCATGATGTTTGCTTGATTGATTGAAACCTGTTCTAAATTTATTTAGCACGTGGGTTTTTTATAACTTTTTATGAGGTAAGGAAGAACTGGATATCTACATTTCAGCACATTTTAAATTACTGCTATTTTGGTGTCTAACGTGTGGTTATTTCGACATCTGGCTGAGACAGAGCGAGAAAGAAAAAAAGAAAGAAATAGAGAGAGAGAGAGAGAGAGAGAGAGAGAGAGAGAGAGAGAGAGAGAGAGAGAGAGAGAGAGAGAGAGAGAGAGAGAGAGAGAGAGAGAGAGAGAGAGAGAGGGGGGGAGGGGGAGGGGGACAGACAGAGAGACAAAGTGACTGAGAGAGAGAGAGAGAGAGAGAGAGAGAGAGAGAGAGAGAGAGAGAGAGAGAGAGAGAGAGAGAGAGAGAAAGAGCCGATGCTATAAGCTACCTATCGAAAATGCAGTGAAGTGACTTTTACATTCACTTTCCCAGAGATAGGACAATACATACCATGAGCTTTGATGGCATCAGTTGTCAAACGCTGGTCCATCAAAGGTGATTGATCATGTGACCTATCGCTCCTCAGGTAAATATTCTACTACAATAAAGCTGCATCCCGCTAGCTGTCAAATATTATTTTCATTTCGATTACGACGATTGTATCTGAGTCAGTCGGTACAGCACTGGCCCGAGGGGCTAGGATCGTAGGATCGAACCACCTCAGTTGACCCATTCTCTGATTGGGTTTTTATCACGTCCCAACCAGTGTCCCACAATTGGTATAACAAAGGCAATGGTATGTGCTTCCCTGTCTGTGGGAAAGTGCATATAAACGATCCCTTGCTGCTAATGGAAAAATGTAGCGCATTTTTCTCTGAAGACTACTAATCAAAATTACCAAATTTACCTACATCTATATTTAGCATTTGTTAATGGCAAACTATGGAGAGGCGAAAGTGCAGTTTTAAATTTATATTATGATAGAACGTTCAACGTGTTAAGTGTATCAAATACGTCTGTCGTACACTGTGGACATACATGCACACGCATCTATCCATCCATACACACACACGCACATACAAACATGCACGTGTACACACACATTATCAAACACAAATGGATATATACATATTGTGCGTGCGTACATGCATACATACATACACACACACACACACACATATACATACACACACATACGTACATACACACACATACATACATGCATTCATACATTCATACATACATACATACATACATACAAAACGTACGTACATTAATATCTATGTATGTTCTCTAGTCAATCCCAACATACATGCAATGTATTAGCTATTCATACATATATATGCATTTGCCATTTGCTATGTATGTAACAGTCAACCTCGACATTCATACAATATATAGATATTCATACATCAATACATACTAGCCAGTGCCAGGTCTGCCCACTGTTTCATGTACGTAAGCGGGATCGACCGCGTAGATTGTAGGCCCCATACATGTGGTTGAGATAAAGAACATTCTTTATATGGATGCTTCGATAGCTCAGAGCGCATCGTGGTTAGTCTTGCAATTTGCGGGCGATTCGGTGCCACAGGTTCGAGTCCCAGCAACGGCATGGGACAATTTGTGAGCGCATCGTGGTTAGTCTTGCAACCTCGACATACATACAATATATAGATATTCATACATACATACATACATACAAAAACGTACGTACATTAATATATATGTATGTTCTCTAGTCAAACGCAACATACATGCAATGTATTAGCTATTCATACATCTATACGCATTTGCCAGTGCCCACATACATACAATATGCAGATAGACATACATACAGACAGACAGACAGACAGACATACAGACAGACATACAGACATACACGCATGCATGATTACTGTATATACAAAAAAGACAAAAACCTTCAAGTTCATTATAAATATTTTTATATAAAAAAAGACAATAAAAAATAATAGCGACCGTATATACATGATAAAGTTTAAAATAAATATACTAACATATCAAAAGGTGAAGTGGAACAAGACCAAATTGAACTTAAACAGTGACGAACTTAAGAGCCAGGGGTTTATCTATTTATCAGCTGTTTCTGAGAGGTTTGGTATATAAATACAGCGCCTTCTTACTGGCACGATTTACGTATCAAAGTTAGCAAGTTATAAATAGAATATTAAACTCGGTACTATGTTGGGAGTAATAAATATAATATCACTACTATGTATTATAAAGTGTACGTCCCTCGTGGCATAAGTTCCCTTTGTCACTCACTAAAGCTTGGGACAGAAAACATATTTCACTAGGGGCTTAAATTTGATAATACATAGTAGGAAGTTTATTATCCTCTATTTCTATCCATCCCAAAATTAGCTACAATGTTTATTTCTTAAGAAGCGAACTAGTGGACTGCTCTCAGCTGTATAACGAGCGGACATAATTAATTCTGTTTGTTATCCCTTGATATTCTCTAGTAAGTTTACATTATTAATACAAGATGTGCAGCGTCATATTTGTGCATAATATTATAACCCAGTGTTAGCGAAAACAGAACCCACTGGCTCTAAGTGAACATGAACAAGCTACAAAAAAATGCATTAAATAATAAAATAAAAAACCTAAACTAAAACCACCAAGGAGCTATATTCATGAATAGGTTAACACTAAACAGGTTAATTTTACGCATGATTAATCAAAACAACGATAAACCTGTAATCATGAACAAGCTAGAAATAAACGCTTTAATGTCAGCGATAAAGTAACGAAGATAACTCATCTATAATAATACACAATGAACGTATATACATATGTACAAAGCTTCAAAACTCCGCTCATTGTCCGAGCATGCTGTTCCTTCTAGGTGACATATCGATGTACGTGCTTGCACTCTGTAGCTAAAAGGGGTCTAAAAACGAAGTCTCTTTCTCGCGCTTTTCCTGGAATAAAAGAAAAACATGGGTAATGTAGCCCGAACAAAACTGGGTGAAAGTTGATTTTGTTTAACGACACCACTAGAGGACATTGATTTATTAATCATCGGCTATTGGATGTCAAACATTTGATAATTTTGACATATAAGGAAACCCGCTAATTAGAGAGGAAACCCGCTACATTTTTAGATTAGTAACACGAGATCTTTTACAAGCACCATCCCACAGACAGGATAGCACATACCACGGGGATGAATGAAAGAGTTGCTGAGTCATGTTCAGGAGATCGAATGGCGGTGACGTTCGTTAGACTGGTTTCTCAGCCTAACGTTTGATTTATTATATCATCAGTTATTGGATGTCAACCAAATGGTTATTTCGACATATAGTCTTAGTGAGAAAACCAGTTATAATTTTCCATTATTAGCAAGGGGTATTTTATATGCACCATCCCACAGACAGAATAGTCCATACCACGGCCTTTGATATACCAGTCGTGGTGCACTGGCTAGAACGATCAATAGCCCACCAACGAGGATCGATCCTAGATCGACCGCGCATCAACCGAGCGCTTTACCACTGGGCTAGGTCCCACCCGGCACGACGTAATTAAAGAGTGATGTGGAACCTTAGGTAGAAGACCACAGTTGTTTGCGAATCGTCAACTGAGACTTATGCATGCCAGCCCCTGGCATCATAAATGCCCACCTATGGTTTAAAAATACAGGTATTTTTAATCTCAAGGAAATTACAAATGGCGTCATAATTATAAAGAGGACTAATTTAAAATATTTTGAGTTAAATTTCAAAATGTGTCCCAATACTGCATGATTAAATTTTGGGTGCATTTTTGACAATGTTCACACCCATATAAACCGCATCCGAACGGGAGTTGGCGAATAATGGCGCATATATTTATGGAAACTTAGCTCATCAAACCTTACAAAAATCCTCATTTGAATAAAGGTTTAGCTATACAATTTTTCACAAAATCAGCTTGTTTAAAAAAATTACCCAAATTTATCGCGTATCACTCCTGCCACAAAGAAAAACCCGGTGCATGAATACCAAGCCTCATTATAAGTAAACTCTTTGCACTCCTGGTGAAAAACCAAATGTAATTTTAAAAAGTAACTCCTTGGCTATCAATAAGCTTAATAATGTACTTCATATTCCAAATAATTACCCTTCAGACATGGATCCATGCATTTCATTTCATTTCAACGTATTTTCGTGCTTGAGGTTCAAGCTTAGCATGCTATCCTGGGCACACCCCTCATTTATCTGGGCTGCCTGTTCAGGACAGCGAGTTAGTGGTTAGTCGTTAGTGTTAGAGAAGAGGGTGTAGTGGCCTTACACCTACTCATTGAGTCGTTAAAACTCGCTCTCGGTTGGAACCGGTACCGGGCTGCGAACCATGTACCTACCAGCCTTATATCCGATGGCGTAACTAAGATACCACCGAGGCCGGTCTGGATCTATGCAAAAAAAACACGTGAACTCTTTTCGCTAAGGGAGCTACCTTAAACTTAAACGCAAAAAAAACCCCACCCAAAAAATATTTTCAAAACAACAAAAACAAGTATTATAACTTGCCTCAGATGGTGATTTTTTAACTGTTGCTTGATAGTATTCGTTCAGCGACTCACAGTAGCACTTCACGTCATTGGGCCTCCATGGTGTCACATTATACTGCCACGGGGCGCCACCTTCCGTCAGGGCTCTATACACGATCCAACAGCAATTGGTCGAGCCCAGGATGTAGGACCCTTCGTGCTTGTATGTCTCCCACCACTGCTTTATCTGCTCTTCCTGGAACCTGTTCCTTATGTTGAAGATGTGCGTTGGACGACGTCCTTCACTTCGGATGTCCTTCGCAAGCGAGGGGCTGCTTCTGGCCTTTAATGTAACCAGGGGCAACTGTTTTTCCTTGTCTGCATCGGGCCACCAACTGATGTAGGTTCCATCGGAGAGTCTAAGCGAAGAGTGGCCGACTAAGTTGTCGACTGGCATCCAAACGTATACTCTCATTCTGCTGTGAAAACAAAACGAAATATAACATTACCAAAAACACAACAACTGTGGTCTCACTACACAGACGTCATCTGCCATTGAAAGTCATGTTAAATTGCCCAACTTCAAATGAAGATTGCCAATAGAACGGGTTCTCGTTGACACTAACAACATACACCATTGCAAACATATATTATATATGAATTTATTTTCACTCCAAAACTGAGAACATTTCCGTCTCAGTGTTTTGCTATATGACCACATCTGGCTGTAGTACCGGTCCGAACAGGTGGTTCATTAACCGATTCACTCCGACTGTCTCTTGCACTATACACCCATGTCCCAAAAGGTCAATGCACAATATTACAAAATAACATGGGCAAAATATAGCCAGAAGGATTACCATTAAACACACATATTGTTTTAATTCTTTACCATTTCGTGGAAGTGAATATGTGAACCATAATATGTGTCACAATGTGTCACAATTAGGAAATATAGTGGACCGTGATGAATGAACTCTCACCCGGAAGTCAACTGTGTCCACAGAATATACATGTTCATAATATTATTTTAAGACACAATTATTAAAAGCAAACTCCATAGGCGTACAGGCTCCCATTTTTGTAAGGGGGGTGAGGAGCAGGCTGGCTTTTGTCCGAATTAGACAAAAATGCCCGAATGTGGATAGCAACATTTAAAAGAAACCTATAGGCCAAAGAATAGACATGTTCACAATATTATTGAAGACAAAATTATTGAAACTATAGGCCAAAGAATAGACATGTTCACAATATTATTGAAGACAAAATTATTGAAATCAAAATCCATAGGCGTACGGGCTCCCATTTTTGTAGGGGTGGGGGGGGGGGGGGGGCAGGCTGGCTTTTGCCCGAATTAGATAACAACATATATTCAAATTAGCATTACTGCCAAACAACTATATAGAGTTGCAAACGAGTCACTACGCATTTTTACATGGATTACAACTAAATTTGAGGGTAGAATGTGGGTGCTGTCGGGTTTCTTTCTGTAGTATTTGTATCAGTGACTAATATGTGGATTTTATTTTAATCAATTAACTCGAAAATGATCGATGTAAAGGTATTTGACGTCAAACATAGGATTGTTGTGGTATTAGAGCGGAAATCTTTGACAACGTTTTGGTTGTCGGCAATTGCCAAAAAAATACATAGCTTGGTCTGACTGTAATGAGAGCGTATTTATGTCCAAATGTCCGTCTAGCTCTCTTACAGTCAAAGTACTCGGGCTAGTAACGTAATGCAATGTAAACTGTTAATTCTAATGTAAACAACACTGATCACTATTGACATTTTTTTTAAATTCTATTTTCAAAAACAACACGGGGTTTTGGGCTCCCTCTATTAAAAAATTCTGGATCTGTGCCTGAAAAGGGTCCGCTTTGGTTCATATTCGAAAATCCTATCCCCAGGTGCAGACCACGTCAGACACCTACTCTTCATTCCAGTCATTCCACTATGCTATTCCCAGTGGCGGACCCAGAAAATCCATTAGGGGAGGGGCAGTGAAACGTGGCTGAAGGCCACAAACGTTCTCGAAGGGATTCGTCGGATTTTCTAAAACAAATAATAATAATAAAATAAAATAAACATAACTGTCGCAAAATTTAGTGGGGGGGGGGCGTTCCCTCCCCTCCCCCTTAGATCCGCAACTGCATTCTACTATATGCGCATATTAACTTATAGTCTGTCCCATCCTCTTACAAAACTGTTTTTGTGAATAATTTCAATTTCGTTTGGCGTACAAGAACAAAAGTAAAAGTCTTTTGGAAATAACAAACGAATACTATTTGTGTGTGCAAGTTACAAAACAATCGGATAAAAAATAAATAATGTGTAGTAAATTCCATAGTATGAAAACAAAAGACGTTCCCTGTGGGACGGATTATAGCTAATAATAAAACAGACGCGATCTTACCTTTCAGTTAATCTGCTCGGCACCTTTCCATGAGTTGTTGAAGTGACGTAAACGTATTGATGACGTACACAATGCCATGGCGACATCAACGCTCTTTTGACGCCGCATGCGTAACGATGTATGTAGTAGATTCGTTACAATGGAGCATCGTACACACGTTTTAGGAATTGTTTGTGTTAAATACCACACTGACCTGCATGATGCATAGGCGCTAAAAACCTGTCTAATGGTCACTGATTAGTGTGTACAATACAATACAATCTTTATTGCAACCATTGTATGAGTACACTGATTAAGGAGACATATTCCCATTTAATATAAGAAAGAGAAATCAAACATATGAACTAGTTATAACGACAGTAAACAACAGAGATTTAATACACATATCTGCATCCATATGTCACACATACATAAATATACATGCACATGTGTACACACGCACATGTACACATACTTACATCAGTAGCGGATCCAGGATGGGTCCAGGGGTCCGGAATCCCCCCCCCCCCTTTTTGAAAACCGACCATAACCTTTAAGGGGAAACGTGATTATATTAACTGTTCTGTGTAAAAGGAGAGATTAGTCATCACATTTGGATCCCCCCCCCCCCTCAGAAATCTTGCATCCGCGCCTGTACATCCATACACACGTGCACACGCGCGCACACACACACGTACACACACGCGCGCACAAGACATGATAAGATAATATAGTAATGATCTGCCAAACAGCTATATACAAAATACTCAACCTACTCCTTTGACTCGAGCAAGGGGTCTGCAGAGGTGGGTGGGTTTTGTTGGGTTTTTTTTTTTTTTTTTTTTGGGGGGGGGGGGGTAAAATCTTTTTACTATTAATTCGTGTATGAATTTTGATACTCGTGTATGTGTGTGTGTGGGGGGGGGGGGATGACGTAGCTCGATGGTGCTTGCTTGACGTGCGATCGGTCTGGGATCGATCCCCGTCGGTGGGTACATTGGGCTATTTGTCTTTCCAGCCAGTGTACCACGACTGGTATATTAAAGGCCGTGGTATGTGCTACCCTGTCTGTAAGATGGTGCATATAAAATATCCCTTGCCACTAATGGAACAATGTAGACGGTTTTTCTCTTTAACACTATATTTCAAAATTAGCAAATGTTTGACATCCAATAGCCGATGATTAATAAATCATTGTGCTCTAGTGGTGTAGTTAAACAAAAATAAACTCTCTCTCTCTTCTCCTCTCTCTCTCTCTCTCTCTCTCTCTCTCTCTCTCTCTCTCTCTCTCTCTCTCTCTCTCTCTCTCTCTCTCTCTCTCTCTCTCTCTCTCTCTCTCTCTCTCTCTATCTCTCTCTTTGTACTTATGAGGCTATAGGCTGGCTATCTACACGGCGGTCATATTATTGGGGGAAACGCCAGTGTAAGGAATCCACACCACACCTACACTTTCCCGTGCTAAGCACGGATTACATCTAGTAACATAATTATACATGTAATATCAAGTTCCGTGTCAAAGTTCGAGGTACACCGTTAAATGAGCTATGGCTCTCACTGGTAGTAATGTGACATTGATAATTTGTGCAAATAAATTAATACACTTTTATTTAGTATACAGTCGCTATATAGTCGCTATACAGTATACACTAGACGTTGAATCCATTGCAAGACACTCCAAACCAGTGGCGGATCCAGAAAATCCATTTAGGGGGCCACAGTGACAGGAGGCGGAATGCCAAAGGAACTTTGGGGGAGGTTTGGAGGGGGATCGTAAAAAAAATTAAAAAAAAAAAATATTATAAAATTATAACTGTCACAAAATTTAGAGGGGGGCCCTGCTCACCCCCCCCCCTTTAGACCCGTCTCTGCAAACAACTGAACTGCGATTTTCAGTAAAATTAAGGATTGTTAAAAAAAACATTAACAGAATCTAGATCTTTTTTCTTTTCTTTTTTTCTTGTTTTGTTACCTCACTGCTCCTTTTCTTTTCTCTTCTTTGAATTCCAATTTCATTTCTTCCCGATCTGGCAACTCCTCCTCTTTCAACTTCTTTCACTGTCCACCTCCACATCCCAGTCCTTGTCTCTCCAACCGCGACAGGTCCTCCATTTTCTTGTAGGTAGGTTAAATGTTAGGTGCCACACGTTTTATTGGTGTAAACGTTTGTATTGTTTAACGACACCACTAGAGCACGTTCATTTTTTTAATTATCGGCTGTTGAATGTCAAACATTTGGTAATTTTGACATATAGTCTTAGAGAGGAATCCCGCTACATTTTTCCATTAGTAGCAAGGGATCTTTTATAAGCACCATTTCACAGACAGGATAGCACATACCACGGCATTTGATATACCAGTCGTGATGCACTAGCTGGAACGAGAAATAGTCCAATGGGCCCACCGACGGAGTTAGGCAAGGACGACAAGAATCATATTATTGGAATTTGTCAAAATGTATAATTTAAGTAAAAAAGACACCACTAAAGCACATTGATTAATTAATCATCGGATATTGGATGTTAACCATTTGGTAAATCTGACACATAGTCATCACAGGAAACCCGCTACATTTTTCCTAATGCAGCAAGGGATCTTATATATGCCCTTTCCCACAGACAGGAAAGCACATACCACGGCCTTTGTCCAGTTGTGATCCACTGGTTGGAACAAGAAAAAAACAATCAGCTGAATGCATCCATCGAGGTGGCTCGATCCTGCGACGCATGCACCTCAAGCGAGCACTCAGCCGACTGAACTAAATCCCGCCTCCCCCCCCCCCCCCCATGATTTAAGCAAAAAAAAAACCTTCTACATTAAAATAAATAATCATATATGTTTTAATTGTATGTGGTTGTATCTCATTTTTTGCAGATTAAAAAAAAAAAAAGTGCCCAAAAAGTTAAATATTGTTTTCTTTAACGTCACCACTAGAGCATATTAATTAATTAATTAATTAATCGTCGGATATTGGATGTCAAACATTTTGAAATTCTGACACGTAATCTTCAAAGAAAACCCGCTACATTTTTCAGTTAGCAGCAATGGATGTTTCATATGTACTTTTCCACGGACATGATAGCACATGTACCACTGCGTACTGTTGATACACCAATCGTGGGACATAGGTTGGGACGAGATAAAACCTAATTGGTCTGCCACTCAAAAAGTTAAAATGACCCAAAATAAGCATTAAACTAATTTCTAACCCAAGATAATGCAAAAATCTATTTCCCGAAGGTTCAGGCACGCCCACCCCAGACTTAGCCTCTGAAATCGCCAGTGTTTATCCGGAGTTTATCTTGGAAAGAAACATTCACCCCTAAACCTTCCTAAATAGCTTTATTGCGAGCTGTTATGGTCAGGGACTATACAGATTGAGTCCGTATATGATGCAACTGGGGGGAAAACCCCCAACTAAATTTGTCTAAACTATTTAATGAAAGACAAATTGCATAACATGACTCCAAACGGAGTAAATAATTTAACAGATCTGCGATAAATATAAGGAAAAAAATAATGTATATATTATAAGCAAGTTAATCTCATGCATTCTCGTTGTCCAATCGGAGGTCCGACAATGTGGCTGGCCATATCCGAGGATTAGCGAATGGTCGAAGTATATACAACTAAACGCACACGTACGCGCGCGCGCACACACACACACATACACATACACACAAACGCACACACGCACAAACACATACACACACACACAACACATACACACAAACACATACACACGCACACACAAACGCATATACACACATACATACAAACGCACACACATACACACACACACACAAACATGCACCAGTGGCGGATATAGAAAATCCATTTGGGGGGGGGGGGCAGTGACATGAGGTGGAATGCCAAGGTAACTTTGGGGGAAGTTTGGAGGGGGATAGTAAAAAAAGAAAATTAATATATTATAAATTTATAACTGTCGCAAAATAAACAATTGAACTGTGATCTTCAGTAAATATAAGGATTGCTAATAAAAACATTAGCAAAATCTAGATCTCTTTAAATGACATCCCCCATTTCTTTTCTTTTTAGGGGGCGGGACGTAGCCCAGTGGTAAAGCGCTCACTCGATGCGCGGTCGGTCTGGGATCGATACCCAACCTGCACCCTCCCCCCTAGATCCGCCTCACACACGCCGAATCATAGACACGTAAGCGTACGAGATGGGAGAGCAGGAGCAAATCGTCAAATTCGGGTAAAAATTCTATAGATATTCGGGTAAAAAAATTCTACCCGAAACATTAGTTGTAATTCATGTTAAAATACGTATTGATTTGTTTGCAACCTTATATAGCTGTTTGGCAGTAATGCTAATATGAAAAAAAAATGTTATCCAGATTTTCGTTTAATTCGGGCAAGAAATAGCCTCTAACCTACAAAAATGGGAGCCCGTACGCCTATGCATAAACACAAGCAGACACACGCAGACACACATACACATACACATACAAACACACACACACACAAACACACACACACACACACACACACACACACACACACACACACACACACACACAACACACACCTGAAGAAAAACACCAACATCCAAAACCTTCATAATAAAAAAGGATACAAAGACAGAAGAAGAAAAAAGCACCCTAACAATAACAACAACAACAGATATTTATTTGGACTGGTAGATAAGTATTAAAAGAAAAATGCAGTATAATTTCAATTGTATGTTTTTTGTCCAAGATGAAAGTACATTGATTCTTGAGAAAGTCTTTTCGTCGTTAACACACGCCATAGTGACGACATAGGCTACGATGGTTTTACGATAATGTAGCGCTAAGATAACGAAACGATCTTAACGCGAACTACTTCATACACTTAAGGTGATGTTAGCTCTAACTACCTTATGAACTTAAGGTGATCTTAGCGCTAAGATCGTTTAGTAAAACGGTGTCCAGATAATCTGATTATTAACTCTTTTCAGAAATATTAACTTGACTTATTAATTAGTCTACGCCCAATTTCACAAAACATCGTAAGCCTAGTTTCGCACGTAATCATAAATCTACGACTAAACCACAATCCTTATTACTACTAATAGTACCACTAATGTAGTTTGCAGTTCACATATTTCATTTTCTTTTCTCCTTGAAATGCTCCATCTTCCATAATGATGTAATTTTCTGCGTGAACCAGATGCCAATCACGTGTAAACATTTGATTGGTATAACCGCTAGTCGCAGACGTAAACTTGTGGGGCCAAATTTACGAAGCCAGTGTTTCTGCCAAAAAGAAATACTTGGGTATGGCGCTATAGAATTGAATGTAACCACAGTCAACAAGGGGTATGGGTGGCCTCTGCAAGAAAAAGAATAGGTTAAGTCTAGGTTTAGGATTAAGAAAATCATACAGTAATGATAAGAGTAATTAATTTTGCCAAAAGGTTAACTTACAAAAAGAAATCTTCCTAAAAAAATTGGGTATGGCGCCCATACCCCGTTTCAACCCTCTGACAGAAAAAGCTTGGCAAGCCTGTTTTTCGTAAACGAAGGTGTTTACGTTGTAAGCATTTGTTCTTGTACGTAGTTACACGAAGGTGTTTAAGCATTGTAAATGTACGTAGGTACACGAGAGCTGTTTATAGCATTAGGAAAAAGGGCTACGTAGTTACATTGCAAGGTGTTTTATCCATGGTGTACAGAGAAGCATTGAGAATGTAGAGTAGTTACAGAGAAGGTGTTTTCAAGCAGAGAGTAATATGTACGTAAGTTACACGCGTTGTAAGTACAGTGTAAGTTTTGAGAAGAGAAAAGAGCAGAAATGAAAAGCTAAGAACGAAAATTCGGTCCAGGAAGAGAAAAGGAGTAGTTTAAATGGGTTTCTGTCACGCAGCACCTGACAGTCTAGATTACAATAGAAACTTAACGTTTGTTTGGTTGAACAACAATAGGGCACGTCGATTTATTCACATCGGCTGCGGCGTGCCAAACAGTTTTGGTAATGCTTTTAGCAGACCCTGAGCAGCACTTTCCCACAACAGGATCTAGAGATAGACAC
This sequence comes from Gigantopelta aegis, assembly GCF_016097555.1. Lineage (NCBI taxonomy): Eukaryota > Metazoa > Mollusca > Gastropoda > Neomphalida > Peltospiridae > Gigantopelta > Gigantopelta aegis. The sequence continues at coordinate 20,612,113 of NC_054702.1, forward strand.
CCGTCCTGAGCACTGTATTCGATGGGGATAAACAATGTAGAGAGAGAGAGAGAGAGAGAGAGAGAGGAGAGAGAGAGTAGAAGAGAGAGAGAGGGTGAGAGGAACGAGAGAGAGAGAGAGGTCCTAAGAGAGAGAGAGAGAGAGAGAGATACACGTCACACCACACAACACACAGGCAAAAAAAACCACCACAGATCCAAAACCTTATCGTTAAAAAAGCAGATACAAAGACAGAAGACAAAAAGGCACCAGAAAAAATAAAACACAACGACTGCTAATTACTATGTTGAATTGAACTGATTAGAGAGCTATTAAGAGAGTACCATGTAGTATAATTCAATGGAATAAGAGAAAGTAACATTGATTCTGAGAAAGGCTTGGCGTCGTTACAAATCCGAGCAACGTTAGCCTAGCGATGGGTTTAGATATAGTAGCGCTAAGGACAATTCCGAAAATATGGGCCTGGGTCCCGTTCTATGAAACGATCTCAGCGTTAATTACTTATACACTTAAGACGATCATAGCGTTAACTACTTTATACACTTAAGGTGATCATAGCGCTAACTACCTTATGCACTGAAGGAGATCTTAGCTGCAACTACCTTATGCATTTAAGGTGATCTTATCGTTAATTACTTTTACACTTAAGGCGATCATAGCGCTAACTACTTTATACACTTACGGTGACCTTAGCGCTAACTGCCTTATGCACTGAAGGAGATCTTAGCTGTAACTACCTTATGCACTTAAGGTGATCTTAGCGCAAAGATCGTTTAGTAAAACGGTGTCCAGATAATCTGATTATTAACTCTTTTCAGAAACATTAACTTGACTTATTATATAACATTTAGTGAAATATCTTAAAATATTAGTGAAATAAAAGTGTTATCAGTCACTCACTTAAGAGCTACTCGTGAGATATGATTGCAAACTTCACTCGATGAGACATAAATCATATTTGACAAAAAACATGAAATATCACAAAACATTGTAAGACTAGTTTCGCACGTAATCATAAATCTACGACTAAACCACAATCCTTATTACTACTAATAGTACCACTAATATAGTTTGCAGTTCACATATTTCATTTTCTTTTCTCCTTGAAATGCTCCATCTTCCATAATGATGTAACTTTCTGCGTGAACCAGATGCCAATCACGTGTAAACATATGACTGGTATAACCGCTAGTCGCAGACGTAAACTTGTGGGGCCAAATTTACGAAGCCAGTGTTTCTGCCAAAAAGAAATATTTGGTATGGCGCTATGGAATTGAATGTAACCACAGTCAACAAGGGGTATGGGTGGCCTCTGCCAGAAAAAGAATAGGTTAAGTTTGGTATGGCGCCAACCCTCTGAAATAAACCCTGGAAGCCTGTTTTTCGTAAACGAAGGTGTTTAAGCATTGTAAATGTACGTAGTTACACGAAGGTGTTTAAGCATTGTAAATGTACGTAGTTACACGCGTGTAAGTCTTTTAGTTAGGCTTTGTAAACTAGGTCCATGATGTTTTGTAAAACGGGCCCCTGTCACGCAGCATCTCACAGTTTAGCCGCATAGTCCCTGATATTCACTGGTTTCCAAATGGTGTGGAATTCACTCGGGGCTCCGCCTTCTGTCAATGCTTTGTAGACGACCCAGCAGCAGTTGGATCCAGTTAACACATACCACCCTTCGTACTTAAACTTGTCCCACCATTTTTTCATTTTCCTTTCGTCGTACTTCTTCTTCAGAGTGAATTCGTGAGTCGGCTGACGGCCTTCGCCGTCAATGTCCTCCTCGAGACTTGACGAAGCGTGGCCCTTCATCGTTACCATAGGCAAGCTTTTGTTCTTATCTTCATCGGGCCACCAGCTGATGTAGGTTCCATCAGAGAGCTCCAGAGAGGCGTGGCCGACTAGCTCATTGGTTGGCATCCAAACATACACCTTCATTGTTTGCTCTGAAAATAAAACCCAATAGGTATTCCATGAACAATATGAGCAAGTTAAAAGGAAATGTTTTATTTAACGACGCACTCGACACATTTTATTTACGGTTATATGGCGTCGGACATATGGTTAAGGACCACAGATATTGAGAGAGGAAATCCGCTGTCGCTACTTCATGGGCTACTCTTTTTCGATTAGCAGCAAGGGATCTTTTATATGCACCATCCCACAGACAGTATAACACATACCACAGCCTCTGATAAACCAATCGTGGTGCACTGGCCAGACCGACCGCGCATCAAGCGAACACTTTACCACTGGGTAACGTCCCGTCCCAAAGAGCAAGTTAAAATTAAGATTTGTTCTGTTTAACGACACCACTAGAGTCTGGCACTAGAGTACATTGGTTGATTAAGCAATGGTTATTAATTTTGATGTCACAAATGTCGTGTTGTCTTCAGAGGAAACCCGCCACATTATTCCATTATCAGCAAGAGATCTTTTATAATATACTTTTACTACCATCAGAACAGCAGATACCACGGTGTTTTATATACTAGTCGTTAGGCATTAGTTGGGTGCTGATTAGGTGCGATCCTAGAACCTAACCACCTCACGTACGTTATATATACCGCCTGAGCTACACCAGGGCCTCGTTCCACGAAGCGATCTTAGCCGCTAAGATCACCTTAAGTGTATAAGGTAGTTATGTACTTAGTGATCTTAGCGCAAAGATCGTTCGTAAAAAAGCCATATTAATAGCAATATTAACAAAGTTTCTCAGGAAATCTCAGGACGTACTTTATTTATGCTAGAAAAAAAGTTTGTTTTGTTTAACGACACCACTGGAGCACATTGATTTATTAATCATCGGCTATTGGATGTCAAACATTTGGTAATTCTGATACGTAGTCATAAGAGAAAACCCACTACGTTTTTCCAAATGCAGCAAGGGATCTTTTATATGCACTTTCCCACAGATAGGACAGCAAATACCACGGCCTTTGATATACCAGTTGTTGTTCACTGGCTGGAACGACAAATAGCCCAATGGGTCCACCGACGGCTACGTCCCGCCTCTCTACTTTAGGCTAGATTCAAGAAGACAGTGCTGGCTCAACTTCGCATGTCAAGGTACCATTCCGTATGGATGGTACACTGCATTTCGTACCTGGCGTAAAGTAAAGTTTGTTTTGTTTAACGACACCACAAGAACACACTGATTTATTAATCATCGGCTATTGGATGTCAAACATTTGGAAATTTTGACCAAGTGTAAGAAAGGAAATCTGCTACATTTTTTTCATTAGTAGCATGGGTTCTTTTATATGCACCATCCCACAAACAGGGTAGCACATACCACGGGCTTTAATATACCAGTCATGGTGCACTGACTGGAACGAGAAATAGCCCAATGGGCCTACCGACGGGGATCGATCTCAGACCGACTGCGCATCAAGCGAGCGCTTTACCACTGAATGTCACCATGGCATGCGAATATGGTGCTGGCTGTTTATGTGACAAAGACAATGTCAGAAATACGTTATGACTAATGCATTCTGATAACGTATCTGGTTTCTATTTCCCTGTTTTTGTTTTGTTCAGTATTCATTTAGGTCTGCGATATTATTGTTCTCCGGGAATACACAAATTCCGTTTAAATAGCGGACACTCGTGTTAAAGGGACATTCCTGAGTTTGCTGCAACTTTTAACGATTGCAGTGGCGGATCCAGAAAATCCTTTTAGGGGGGAGGGCAGTGACATGAGATGGAATGCCAAGGGAACTTCGGGGAGGTTTGGAGGGGGATCGTAAAAAAAATGAAAAATGAAAGGACACCAGGTTTCCTCTCTCTATATCTGTGTGGTCCTTAACCATAGGTCCGACGCCATATAACCGTAAATACAATGTGTTGAGTGCGTCGTTAAATAAAACATTTCCTTCCTTCCTCCCATTACAGAGGAAGAAGCTGTATCTATTGTTTTTACCATATTTAAAGAAACATGCCGCGAGTATTTAAAGTATTTACTGGCCCCTTATAAATTTTGTTGAGTATTTCTTACAAATGTACGAAACTGTAAAATACATACCTGTCTTCGCGGGACGAAAAGCTGTTAATGAGTAATCATACTTATATAGTGAATGCTTTTATCACGTTCGCAGTACGGGACATTTTTACTTTCTATTTCCTTGTGTTTTACCAAGTAAACTGTTGCATTCAGTGGTGCACATTTTTCTCCAGGAAATATTCGCTGTTATATGATGTGTGTGTGTGTAGGGGGGGGGGGGGGGGGGGGGGGGGGGGGGGGGGGGGGGGGGGGGGGGGGGGGGGGGGTTGCTCTTATGTGTGTGTGTGTTTTGTTTTTTGTATGTTCATAAATCGCAAACTTTTATATTGTATGTTCATAAATCGCAAACTTGCAGTCCTTGTAGGCTCGTGGTGTCATAAATTAGTCATAACAATATTTCTGTCAGATAATTCGATAATAATTGTGTACGCGTTTATTGTATCAAGTGATCTTTTATATGTACTATCCCACAGACAGGATAGTACATACCACGGCCTTTGATATACCAGCAGTGGTGCACTGGCTGGAACGAGAAATAGCCCAATGGGCCCACCGATGGGGATCGATCCCAGACCGACCCCGCATCAAGCGAGCGCTGTACCACTGAGATACGTGCCACCCCCAGGCTAAAGAAAGGAAAGATAGAGAGATGAAGAGAAAGGGTAAAGAAAGGAAAGAGAGAAGAAGAGAAAGGGTAAAGAAAGGAAAGAGAGAAGAAGAGAAAGGCTAAAGAAAGGAAAGAGAGAAGAAGAGAAAGGGTAAAGAAAGGAAGGAGAAAGAGAAGAAGAGAAAGGCTAAAGAAAGGAAGGAAAGAGAAAGAGAGAGAGGGGTAAAGAAAAAGGAAGGAAAGAGAGAAGAAGAGAAAGGGTAAAGAAAGGAAGGAAAGAGAAGAAGAGAAAGGGTAAAGAAAGGAAGGAAAGAGAGAAGAAGAGAAAGGCTAAAGAAAGGAAAGAGAGAAGAAGAGAAAGGGTAAAGAAAGGAAGGAAAGAGAGAAGAAGAGAAAGGGTAAAGAAAGGAAGGAAAGAGAGAAGAAGAGAAAGGCTAAAGAAAGGAAAGAGAGAAGAAGAGAAAGGGTAAAGAAAGGAAGGAAAGAGAGAAGAAGAGAAAGGCTAAAGAAAGGAAGGAAAGAGAGAAGAAGAGAAAGGCTAAAGAAAGGAAAGAGAGAAGAAGAGAAAGGCTAAAGAAAGGAAGGAAAGAGAGAAGAAGAGAAAGGGTAAAGAAAGGAAGGAAAGAGAGAAGAAGAGAAAGGCTAAAGAAAGGAAGGAAAGAGAGAAGAAGAGAAAGGCTAAAGAAAGGAAAGAGAGAAGAAGAGAAAGGGTAAAGAAAGGAAGGAAAGAGAGAAGAAGAGAAAGGGTAAAGAAAGGAAGGAAAGAGAGAAGAAGAGAAAGGGTAAACAAAGGAAGGAAAGAGAGAAGAAGAGAAAGGCTAAAGAAAGGAAGGAAAGAGAGAAGAAGAGAAAGGGTAAAGAAAGGAAGGAAAGAGAGAAGAAGAGAAAGGGTAAAGAAAGGAAGGAAAGAGAGAAGAAGAGAAAGGGTAAAGAAAGGAAGGAAAGAGAGAAGAAGAGAAAGGGTAAAGAAAGGAAGGAAAGAGAGAAGAAGAGAAAGGGTAAACAAAGGAAGGAAAGAGAGAAGAAGAGAAAGGCTAAAGAAAGGAAAGAGAGAAGAAGAGAAAGGGTAAAGAAAGGAAGGAAAGAGAAAGAAGAGAAGGGTAAAGAAAGGAAGGAAAGAGAGAAGAAGAGAAAGGCTAAAGAAAGGAAAGAAAGAGAGAAGAAGAGAAAGGGTAAAGAAAGGAAATAGAGAAGAAGAAGAGAAGGCTAAAGAAAGGAAGGAAAGAGAGAAAAGGAGAAAGGGTAAAGAAAGGAAGGAAAGAGAGAAGAAGAGAAAGGGTAAAGAAAGGAAGGAAAGAGAGAAGAAGAGAAAGGCTAAAGAAAGGAAGGAAAGAGAGAAGAAGAGAAAGGCTAAAGAAAGGAAGGAAAGAGAGAAGAAGAGAAAGGGTAAAGAAAGGAAGGAAAGAGAGAAGAAGAGAAAGGCTAAAGAAAGGAAGGAAAGAGAGAAGAAGAGAAAGGCTAAAGAAGGAAGGAAAGAGAAGAAGAGAAAGGGTAAAGAGAGAAAAAGGAAAGAGAGAAGAAGAGAAAGGCTAAAGAAAGGAAGGAAAGAGAGAAGAAGAGAAAGGCTAAAGAAAGGAAAGAGAGAAGAAGAGAAAGGCTAAAGAAAGGAAGGAAAGAGAGAAGAAGAGAAAGGGTAAAGAAAGGAAGGAAAGAGAGAAGAAGAGAAAGGGTAAAGAAAGGAAGGAAAGAGAAAAGAAGAGAAAGGGTAAAGAAAGGAAGGAAAGAGAGAAGAAGAGAAAGGCTAAAGAAAGGAAGGAAAGAGAGAAGAAGAGAAAGGCTAAAGAAAGGAAGGAAAGAGAGAAGAAGAGAAAGGGTAGTTTTCATGTTTTCCCACTCGACTGACCTGCTTTACTTAGGCTAGATTACAGTTGAAACTTAACGTTTGTTTTGTTTAACACAGCTAGGGCACGTCGATTTATAAATCATCGGCTATTGGGTGTCAAACAGTTTTGGTAATTTTCAATTAGCAGTAAGTGATCTTTTACATGCACTTTCCCACAAACAGGACAGAACATACCCCGGCATTTGATATACCAGTCATGAGGCACTGGTTGGGATGGGAAAAAACATAATTAGAGAATGGGTCCACTGTGTGTGTAGTATGTACAATGTCAGAGATACATTATGACTAATAAGTTCCAGGCCCGTAGCCAATGGGGAGGGGTCGGGGGGCGGGGTCGGTGTGGGGGGGTCGGTCGACCCCCCCCCCCCCCCCCCTTTACCGGTGACCTTTTTTTACATATTCGTCTACGAGTTCTGATAACGTTTCTGCTTTCCCTGTATCTCTGTTTCGGTGTTGTTCAGTACACATGCAGATCTTTGATATAAGTGTTCTCGGGGAATCTAAATTTCGTTGCGCAATTCTAAATAAACGACACTTGTGTATGGCTGTGTGTGTGTGTGTGTGTGTGTGTGTGTGTGTGTGTGTGTGTGTGTGTGTGTGTGTGTGCGCGCGTGCGTGTGTGTGCGTGTGTGTGTGTGTGTGTGCGCGTGTGAGAGAGAGAGAGAAAGAGAGAGAGAGAGAGAGAGGGAGAGAGAGAGAGAGAGAGAGAGAGAGAGAGAGAGAGAGAGAGAGAGAGAGAGAGAGAGAGAGAGATGGGGTGGGAAGAAAGAAAGACAGCAAAGAGACAGAGAGAGAGAGAGAGAGAGAGAGAGAGACAGACAGACAGACACAGAGAGAGAGAGAGAGAGAGAGAGAGAGAGAGAGAGAGAGAGAGAGAGAGAGAGAGAGAGAGAGAGAGAGAGAGAGAGAGAGAGAGAGAGAGAGAGAGAGAGGAGAGAGAGAGAGAGAGAGAGAGAGAGAGAGAGAGAGAGAGAGAGAGATGGGGTGGGAAGAAAGAAAGACAGCAAAGAGACAGAGAGAGAGAGAGAGAGAGAGAGAGAGAGAGAGAGAGAGAGAGAGAGAGAGAGAGAGAGAGAGAGAGAGAGAGAGAGAGAGAGAGAATCCCAAGCTAGGCCCCTGCTCTCTAAGTATGTATGTCAAACATTTCGTAATAGCCTATGGTTAATAAATAAATGTGTTCTAGTTGTGTCGCTAGTTCGACTATGTCACTATCGGTGGGTTTCCTCTCTCACTATCTGAATTAAGAGTCCCCAATAACCAGTGGTAGACACCAAACAAATGTGTAATAAATCAATGTGCTCTAGTGGTGTCGCTAAGCAAAGTTAAAGTTGTCGCTGGACTGAAAGCAGTGAGTAATCATTGTTTATCTAGAACGGACTTTTGTAGTGTATTCTTCAGGAGTGTGGGGGTGGAGATTAACGCTTTCTATTTCCTTGTGTTTTACCAAGTCTCAGAGGCTGGATGCATCGTTTTCTTCAGGAGTGCGGGGGTGGAGATTATCGCTTTCTATTTCCTTGTGTTTTAACAAGTGTGACGGTACATGCTCTTAATTTCTTTTCGCCTGTGGCGATATTAATTGTTTTAGAGGGCCGTGTGCAGTTCCAATATGCACTTAGCCCAGGTGGGCACCTTGTTACGTAATACCTTCGCGCGACCGTGCATCCCAATATGGAGGCCATGTGGCCAGTAGTTACGTAATAACTCCGGTAGAACGGTTTATGACCGGGGGATTTCTGGCGAACTGGCGACAAAATGTCTGGTCATCTAAGAAAATGTATAGACTCTGTGAGTGGTGGAAATTCACATGATAAGATTCAGTACCGCGATGTACCCCCAGGCGATATTCGGTTTTATGATAAATAGCTAGGGTTTTAGAGATATCAGGGAGAAACATAGGAAGGCTGCAGGGGAAACGGACGTCGTCCACTGAACGAAATATATAAGTTCAGTCCGGGCGTGGTAAATATATTTTTCTGCTCTGTGTATAACCTTGATGTGATTGATGTGACTTTAAATATTTTAATACTGTCTAAATAATTATTAAAGCTTAGCCAGTCATCCTAGAGGACCTAGGTAAACTGTAGGTTATTGTCTTTATTGTGATAGGTACCAGTATTAATTCTGTGTTACAAGGTTACTGAATGAGTAGTTAAGGGTTAATTAAAAATTAACCAGTAGGAATAGAGTTGCCATTCCTTTATTAATTAAGTTCCCCTGGAAGCGTTTCTCAATTATCACACGTTACTGAACGAGTAGAAAGGGTTAATTAAAAATTAACCAGTTAGGAATAGAGTTGTAATTCCTTTATTAATTAAGTTCACCTGGAAGCGTTTATTACAGGATTCCCGTGACACCAAGTCACAGAGGCTGGATGCAACGTTTTCTTCAGGAGTGCGGGGGTGGAGATTAACGATTTCTATTTCCTTGTTTTACGAAGTAACAGAGGTAGGATGCAGACTCATGTTTTAGGAGATGCAACGTTTTTGAAAGGGCGCCAACACTACTCATGGAGGGGAAGTAACTTTTACAAACGGCACCCACAGTAGTTAAAAGAGTATTACATTCGCAGTTCAACATATTTCTCCGACGTTGGGCCGCAGGTAGTTTCTTTAATCATTTCGTCAGCGCAGCGCATTTCCCGACTTTCAAGCAATGGTTTTGAACTTCTGCAATAAGGAAGGAAATGTTTTATTTAACGACGCACTCGACACATTTTAATTACGGTTATATGGCGTCAGACATATGGTTAAAGGGACATTCCTGAGTTTGCTGCAATTTTTAAGATGTTATCGGACTAACATAGACTTTTTAGCGATTGTAATTACATATCAAATATATTTTTCTGCATACAATATTAGTGGCTGTATATTAAACATGTTTCTGATCGATCTAATATTTGTACTAGGTTAAATTTCAATTTATTTCCTAAAATAGTTTTTTTCGTACAAAATCCAGTTTGGGTTTCATATAAATATCAAGACGACCAGAAACACATTGAATATAGAGACACTGAAATTCTAAACAAGAAAATATATTTAATATGTAAGTTTAATCGTAGAAATATTTTATTAGTCGGAAACATCTTACAATGCAGCAAAGTCAGGAATGTCCCTTTAAGGACCACACAGATAAAGAGAGAGGAAACCCGCTGCCGCCACGCATTCGGCTACTCTTTCCGATTAGCAGTGATGGATCTTTTATGTGCACCATCCCACAGACAGGGTAGCACATACCACGGCCTTTGATATACCAGTCGTTGTGCACTGGCTGGAACGAGAAATAGCAATAGCCCATCCCCGACGAGGATCGATCCCAAACCGACAGCGCATCAAACGAGCGCTTTACCACTAGGCTACGTCCGGCCCCTTCTGCAATAAGAGTGTTCTTACACTTATCTCGTATTCAAGCGGCCAGGTTCCAGTCAACATGTCTACACCGGCAATGACCGCAGACGTTTGCAGTTTCATAGGCGTGTAGTTTCAACACGTGAAAAAATTGACACTAAATTTGGTTACAGGAGACTGAAAAAGGATTCTGTGATGTTGAAACGAGGAAATTAAATAAGAAAAATGCATTTTGGATGACCAGAAACACTTATGTACGGAAATGGATAATCGAAACAATACAATCTAAGTAGTCAGATTTCAATTATTAAAAACGGCTTTAATAGTGGAAAATACAACACGGTGTTTAAAATCTAGGGTCTGTCACTTTAGGTGTATACTACCAATCAAATCCCATAGACGACAATAGTAACATATGTGGCTAAAACTCCTACGTGCAGCGTATCAATCGACATAAACGCCACGGATATAAATACTACCACCCCTCACACTTAAAGTGAATCGGAAAAGATTGGGGGTCAAGCTGCTCGTTTCTGAGATAACGGGTAGCGTCTATGACTACCCTAGTTCCGCACAAAATTCGAGTACTCTTTTTCACAGGTACCCCATACATGTTTCAAGCACAAGGCTACTTGACACATTGGTACTAGATGAAATAAAATTGCATATTTTTTTTACCCAGATGAAACTATCATTTTTTACAATCAACACACACATTTATAACCAATCACAGGACTTGTGGTGTTCACTTCTCTATCAAAAGTTGGGTGCACCTCGAACTTTGACCCAGCCGGAAGTTATTTGGTCTAGTACTACCTTTAAGAGGCATTATAATATGGCAATCCTCCCCTAAAACACCAAGCCAACCAAATATATTACGTCCTCCCCCTCCCCTTCATACACACGCACACACACACAAAACACACACACGCTAAACACACAACACGCACACACACGCTAAACACACACACACATACACACAGAGAGACACACATACACACACACACAAACACTAATAATAAATAATTTTAATGTATTCGACCAATAAACAATGCATTCTTCGATTCACTTCGGGAGGGTGTGTGCGCAACTCAGCACTCCCCCCCCCCACCCCCCCCACCCCCAGGATCCGCGCGCTTGAGTAAACTGTTGTAATGCTCAGGTGATATTTTAATCTCCGAAAATATTTGCTGTGGTATGATGTAAATGTGATATGTGTATTTATTACATATCAGTGTAAGATAGTGCTCATGGCATACCAACTAAACTCTAACCACGCCCCCTCGTGAAAGCTGACAACCGTTTGTAGGTGAGACAAACTTTTAACAATGGCGGCAGATTCAAATAGGCAGAAAGCATTTTATTTCATTTGAACTTATTTTTGTGCTTATATCCGACTAAAGTTCAAGCACACTGTCCTGGGAACACACCTCAGCTATCTGGGCTGTCTGTCTGACAGTGGGTTAGTTCTTAGTGAGAGAGAAGAGGGTGTAATGGTATTTCACCTACTCACTGAGTCGTTAAAATTCGCTCTGGGTGGGAGCCCGGTAACGGACCGCGAACCCAGTACCTACCAGCCTTGTGCCCGATGGCTTAACCACGACACCACCAACAAGTCTAGGGGTGGCAGTCTTCTGTTTGGCGGTGCAAGAGAGATGAAACCGAGTCACTAAATAGAGATAGAGCCACGGTCTCTGATATACCAGTAGTGTTGTACTGGCTGGAACGAGAAAGAGCCCGATGGGCCCACCGATGGGGATCGATCCTAGACCAACCGGGCACCAGGCGAGCAATTTAACACTGGCCTACGTCCCGTCCCTGTTTTGGATTAATGTAATAGTCAGTTTTTACTTTTGACATACATGTACGTATTAGTCTGGTTGCAAAAACAAATTTGCGGGAAAAAGGAAATGTTTTTTTGTTTTTTTTTTGTTTTTCTGACTCCGTACAGCTCATAGTGTTCCATTAAAAAATTCCCATGTCTGGGGCATGGAGGATTAGTTTAAAGCACTTTAAGATTCACAGAGATACGGGGTAGGGATAATACATTTAAGGTTTCGGTTACTTGTAATCGATCTATGTCAAAGAAAACTGGCAAAAAGTTACAGAAATAATTACCCTTTACTGTTGTCTATGGAAGGACTTGATGTGATGATGTTATCATAATCAAATCCAAGATGGCTGTTATTTTGGTGGGGAAAAACTAAAATACTAAAGTTTTATTTATCTCTATTACAGATGCTAATGCTTTGGTCTGAATCTGTTAGGTAATTAGATATGTGGTGACATGGGTTCGAATCCTGAAGACGACAATATGATTTTATGATAATTGTATTCAATCTTTTCATGCACCAATTATAAAGGACTAACATATTTTATTTTATAATAATGAAAATTGGTAGAATGTTACATAAGTGATTACCCTTTATCGATCGTTGAATTTGATATGATTACAAAATCATGATGAAATCCAAGATGGCGGCCATTTTTGGCGGCGAAAAACGAAAATATGTTTTTCAAGTTATTCTAACTAATCAAAAACTGCTTTTAATGTGCATACCAATTATAAAGGACTAACAAATTGTATTTTATATTAATAAGATTGACAAAAAGTTGCAAAAATTATTACTCTTTACTCAAATATATTGGCCATTTTGATGCAATTATATGTATTTTATCATGATGAAATCGAAAATGGTGTCCATGTCATCGAAAATGTTGTTTTCTAGTTATCTTATATCATTATTTCTCATGTTAAACATTTCAAATTGGCTTGTAATGTAATTGCATTTATCTTTCATACAGATCCATACAGGTTGGTTTGCATTTCATTTCTTTCCGTTTTTCTTCTTTTTTTTTCTTCTTCTTTTTTTTTTTTTTTTTTTTTTGGAGAGGGGGGGGGGGGCGGTGGTGGTGTCATTAAAATTAACTCATTGAATCTTGAAGACGACAGTTTGTTTTCATATTAATTATTTTCAACCTTTCCAATTATTCAGCAATGGTTACAACAGTTTTATTATTAAGATCACTCCGTGGGAATCTCCAAAACTAAGGCTTCTGCAGAATTCATTATTGGCATTAACAAGTCAACACTGCATAGTCTGTGTACTTTATATACTGTCAGAGGCATTACTTGCGATTCCAAGATGTTTGACTGCAATGTCTGGTACTTTTGAAAGCGAATTGTCATTGAAGTCATTCCACTAGCATGCATAAAGCTATGCAAAGTATGTTGATAGTGTCTTGAATTAATAAAATATGTCGGCTCCTGAACTGAACTGTAGCTTACTTTTGATATGTCCAAATGTAGACAGAGTAATGTCAAATCCATGAATAGAAAGCATTTTGTTTTTAGCCCTAAGTTCTAATGACCGGGTAAACCTTTGATGCACATCTTTTATAAAATGAATTCAATAGGAGCCCACTAGTTTTCCCCTTGTTTATCTTATGATCTTATTGACACATATGTTCCTTTTATCATATCCCTAGCGATGCTGAAACAATACCAATATTCGTATGTCATTTACAGTTAATTAACAATTTGCAGATTGCTGACATAATCTACAGTAGACACAAACAGTATATCAGCATCTGTTTGTGTTTTAAGTGGTGAATAGCCGCAGCAGAGAAAGTAACTTTAATTGTGATGTTAGCAAAGAATGCTTTCTGATCCTTGTTCAGGCAGCTAGGCGAGTTCACTTCTTTAAAACCGATTTTCCATTTGAAAGTGTTGTATTCCCACCTTATGTACTAAAGAAGGTCACTTCCGTTTACAACGCGCATTTGATCTCCAAGTGGACTAGCATATGCCAAGAGTAATATAGGAGCTACAACATTAAGGGGTCTGGTCAAATGTTTCAACAAAAAAAAAAAATCATCAACCCAGAATCATATCAGGATGAAACAAAACACTGAACATATATCATAGTTATTGTTAGACCATCTCAGATTATCTTCCAGAGCAGTACTTTCAGTGGGAAATGTATGTTTTTCATTTGCTGTATTGGTATGCTCACTGATCACTTGGAAGTGAATAGCCATGTATTAAAATAATTAAAAAATATCAGATGCTAATATGCTGACTACTTCTACCACATTGGGTTATGGCAAGAATCAGCACATTATTGGTATTGTTCCGCATTACTGGAAAGATGATACAAAGAACATATCTGTTATAGGGACATTCCTGAGTTTGGAGCAATTTTTAAGATGTTATCAACTAACAGACACGTTTTAACGATTGTAATTACATATCAAATATATTTTTCTGTATAAAATATTAGTGGCTGTTTATTAAACGTGTTTCTGATCGTTCTAATATTTGTACTAGGTTAAATTTCATTTTATTTCCTAACTATTTTTTTTTCCTACGTACGAAATTATCTGAAGACAAAATCCAGTTTGGGTTTCTTACAAATGTCAAGACAGCCAGAAACACGTTGAATATACAGACACTGATATTCTAAACAAATTTTTTATTTAATATGTAAGTTTAATCATAGAAGTGTTTTATTAGTTGGAAACATCTTACAATGCAGCAAACTCAGGAATGTCCCTTTAAGTCATGGAGGAACAAGGTATAAAGTAATAAGGCCTTATATAATTCACTCAACTAATGATGTCATCAATGTTTGACTCAACTGTCAGAAAAAAATATGTTGTAAACATGAAGTGGGTGTGACACAACATTATTATTTTGATATATCATTTGACTAAAATTATGACAGTTATTGCAAATGCTGCTCATTCTGGGAGCGGTGATAAATATAGGCAGCTCTAATAGTTTAGACATTGCATGGTCATGTAGTATATATATATATATATATATTGTGTGTGGCTGTTTTGGGGACGAAAGTTGTAAGGTACTGACTCTATTACAGGTACTAGAAATGTATTGCACTATTCGACATCTTTGAAAGCCTTCAATGGTACACCCCAAGAATTTCAACATTATCTATTTATCATTTATTTATGTAAACTATTCGGTGGATAAGACTGGACACTGCGTTTGGCCTTGGTAATATGATCATTCCATACTCATGTTTACAATAGCGGACATGGACAAACACTGGAGATGCAGATGTAAAAGCCAAAGTCCCAACCAATCTGGTACAAACCTGTATACATGTTTGGATTGTGTCAATGAGTGATGTATCAAAACACGTGCAGTTATCTCCAAGAATAATTGTTGCATGAAAAGGTTGAAAATAATTAATAGACGTCGGAAGTGTGGATAGGGAGTGCAGCCTCTTACGCCAAACTCTGAAGATGCATTGGCTCCCCAATATAAAAGCAAATTATTATGCAATTTCTTCCTCCCCTGCCCCAAGTTGTTGTCATCTTCTGATGCCTATGTATTTACCTTCTGACATTCATACCAAATTATTAGGATCTATAATGGAGATAAATAAAGGGTCATTTCAAGCAGTTTCAAATGTCCTGATGAATTAGAATGGCCACAAGAGACTAAAAAATAAAACCTGTTGACACTTTATAATTGGTGCATGAAGATAACAAAAAATAATGTGAAAGAAAATTTACATCTTCAGGATTTGAACTTATGTCACTACACATCTGATTACCATAGAAAATCAGACCAACTTGTTAGGATCTGTAATATAAATAAATAAAATTCCAATACAGTCAGTTTCAAATGTTTTTGATAATTAGAATAACTAGGAAACAATATTTTTGTTTTCCCCGCCAAAATGGCCGCCATCTTGGATTTGATCATCAATGTGTTATCATATCAAATTCAGTCATTAACACCGGTAAAGAGTAATCACGTTTGCAACATTCTACCAATTTTCATTATTATAAAATAAAACGTGTGGTACATATTGTCGCATTCAGGATTCGAACCCATGTCACTACATATATAATTACCTCAGAAATTCAAACCAAATAATTAGTATTAGTAATTAGTTAAATAACAGTTTCAGTTGTTTTTGATGAGATAGAATGGCTTGAGCTAACCACCAAACAATATTTTCGTTTTCCCGCCAAAATGGCAGCCATATTGGATTTGATCATGATTAAGTCTTTCCATAGACAACAGTAAAGGGTAATTATTTGTGTAACTTCTTGCAAGTTTTCATTGACGAAAACCTTAATGTGTTATCCCTACCCCGTATCTCGGTAAATCATAGAAAGGTTTTGAAGCCCTAATTTCAAAGTGCTGTAAAAAAAAAAGAAGAAAAAAACACACACACAAAAAACACAAACAAACACAATAATAATAACAATAATACCCAAGTCCCAGACATGGGAATTGTTTTCTGGGGACACTATGGGGTCTACTACGTCAGAAAAGTAAATAATTAATTTTTCTTTACTCTTTCCCCACAATATGTTAATTTTGATACATATACAACCAGACTATATATGCGTGATATATACTGATGGAAAGCAATACGGTATGACAATAACAATAACAGGAAAGGATGATTGCAAGCAAAACATTCATCCGCAGTGCCAGGAAGTTAACCGTGTTATTGACAGTCAGTCTCTCACCAATGACAATCAATCCCGCATTGCATGTTTCGTACTTATAGGTAGTACTAAACCAAATAACATCCGGCTGGGTTAAAGTTCGAGGTGCACCTAACTTTTCATAGAGCAGTTAATACCACAAGTCCTGCCATTTTGCGACAAATCTGTCAGTGTTTGTTGTGATAAAATGTTTCATCTGGCCAGTAAATTCATGTAATTTAATTTGAAAAAGTGTCAATGTACCAACTACCGTTGTGTTTGAAACATGTGCGGTGTCCTACTAAAAATAGCGTGATAATTTCTGTACTGAATTAGGGTAGTCATACACGCTACCCGTTATCTCTGAAATGAGCTTCTTAACCTCCAATGTTTTTCTGATTCACTTTAAGGTTGAGGGGGTGGTAGTATTTATATCCGTGGTGTATACGTCGATTGACACGATGCAGGTAGGAGGTTTAGCCAAATATGAATGAACGCACTGGTTCAGGAATTTTTTAAAAACTAAAAATTTTTTATTTTCTAATTTTGCCCCAGGGATTTGAAATTGATTTTAAATTGACCGTTTTGACCTCTAAGCCTGTTTTTGTTTGGGGTGTGGGAACAAAATTCAAACCCCTGTCCAGTAATGATTTTTCAGCGGATGTTAGAAGGTTAGTGTCACCAGTTAGGTTAACAATGTTAGTTCCTAGTCCTAAATCAGGGTGGACATTACCCTTTCCCGGCCTTAGTTTAAATTTAAGTACTATGGGGTCTACTACGTCAGAAAAGTAAATAATTAATTTTTCTTTACTCTTTCCCCACAATATGTTAATTTTGATACATATACAACCAGACTATATATGCGTGATATATACTGATGGAAAGCAATACGGTATCACAATAACAATAACAGGAAAGGATGATTGCAAGCAAAACATTCATCCGCAGTGCCAGGAAGTTAACCGTGTTATTGACAGTCAGTCTCTCACCAATGACAATCAATCCCGCATTGCATGTTTCGTACTTATAGGTAGTACTAAACCAAATAACATCCGGCTGGGTTAAAGTTCGAGGTGCACCTAACTTTTCATAGAGCAGTTAATACCACAAGTTCTGCCATTTTGCGACAAATCTGTCAGTGTTTCTTGTGATAAAATGTTTCATCTGGCCAGTAAATTCATGTAATTTAATTTGAAAAAGTGTCAATGTACCAACTACCGTTGTGCTTGAAACATGTGCGGTGTCCTACTAAAAATAGCGTGATAATTTCTGTACTGAATTAGGGTAGTCATACACGCTACCCGTTATCTCTGAAATGAGCTTCTTAACCTCCAATGTTTTTCTGATTCACTTTAAGGGTGAGGGGGTGGTAGTATTTATATCCGTGGTGTATACGTCGATTGACACGATGCAGGTAGGAGGTTTAGCCAAATATGTTACTATTTTCGTGTATTGGCTTTGATTTGGTGGTATGCTCCCCAATACAGACATTACGATACTATTAGTGAGTGACGTTGGGTCTACAGAAGAATAAGTTTGTTTTGTTTAACACCACCACGAGCACTCAACCGACTGAGCTAAATCCCGCCCCGCGTTCCCTTATTTTGTCAGTGTGTATGTATTTAAGAATGAATGAACGCACTGGCTCAGGAATTTTTTAAAACTAAAAAATTGTTATTTTCTAATTTTGCCCCAGGGATTCGAAATTGATTTTAAATTGACCGTTGTGATATACAAAATATAACTGTTTTTCGGTCTTGTTTTAAGTTTATTTGGCTAGTACTATGTTTTGTTTACAGCCGGATACGATGTATTTGTTTTTAAAAAAATTGTTAGGAAAGGGATAACAACAAACCAACCACTGAAAAATGGACTGGCTTAGAGGCTTAAGCGGCGTGTAGTCGGGTGGAGACTAAGATATCCTTTAGACTTGGATTTTTTCTATATGCAATAACCGGACGTGCTGTAATAGGGTTTTTCATAACAGTTTGCAGATTTAAAAACTCCTCCTTCATAAGTTTACCAATATCAACGCTACGTCGACTGTAAATTATTGGAAAAATTATTTTATCTCTTTTTACAGCTTTACCAGATTCAACGTTGATTCCAAATGGCTGTTTTGTCTGTAATGTACGAATCCAGAAGGCCTCTCGTTCAAGTCTCAAGAGGTCTGTTTCGTCTTTTGAACCAAGTATCAGGGGTTGTTCAATTGGAATTATTTCAAAATTTTCATCTAACGAATGGTCAGGCAGATTGAAGTGATTGGCGACAGGGGTGTCAACTTCATGCCGAATATCATACTTGTGATAAACTGCTCTAATTCTCAGTTGGTTTTGCGTTTGTCCTACGTACTGTTTTTTACATAAATTACAGGTGATTAGATATACTACATTTTACGAATCACAGTTCATGTCTGTCCGAATTTGATATTCAATTTTGGTCTGTTGACTTTTGAAAGTCGACTGCGTTTTAAGTAAGTTGTGAAGTCTGGTTTTGGCACAAGTAGTAGAGGAGCCAGTGCTTATTTGAGGTGATTGGTTAAGTTGAAGTTTGTATGGTTTATAGTCTTCAGTTGCCCTAAAGGGATTTTCTAATTCTCGAACAGTTTCAGATTTAATTTTTCTTAAAAACCGTTTTGAATATCCCCTAGGTTTTAAAGCACTAAATAAAAGTGAACAAGCCTCATTGAAATTCTGTGTGTTACTCGAATTTCTGTGAAATCTAATAATCTGAGATTTAACAATGCCTTT
>NC_054702.1:20633627-20658627 GCF_016097555.1 Gigantopelta aegis
ATTTTCCATACTTTTGAAAACACACTTGCGTCTGAGAGGTAATGGTTATGTAGTCGCATTTTTGTCTATTTTTAAGTGTCTTTCAACGTCACAGCTTCTTGTTTCACTCTGTTGTATCCAAATTTGTTGCAGATTTGTAAATTAACCAAACTTAGTGTCCACTTTTACGGGTTGAAATTGGGGTCTAGGTGAAAAATATACCTTAGTATTAAAAAACTAGGGTCTGTCCCTTTAAACAATCTTAAACAAACCTCCCTTTGATGTATGGTGTGTTGAAAGGTGGGTGGGTGGGATGGGGGATGACACTTTATTTAAAACAAGGTTTTGTTTGTTTGTTGGTGTGGGGTTTGGGGTTTGTTTGGGGGTGGGTTTTTTTTTTTTTTTGGGGGGGGGGGGTTAAAACCTTATTTGGTTATAAGTGGACCTACGTAAAGAAGCTGTATCACCATGTAGAAAAATGTAGAATTAGAAAGTTCTTGTTTTGGTTTTTGGTTTTTTATTATTTATATAATTTATATAGTATTGATCACTTGGGAATAATGCTTATATTGCTGTTACATGATACTATTTTTTTAATGTTCTTTATTTCATCTCGTTTATCATTTCAATGATATTTTTCCGCGCACATGCACGTTTTCCGGCAATGTCAAGTGCGGTGTGTTATGCAACCATATTACTGCGCCAATATTCTTCCTGCTTTTCTCTCCACCACCGGGGTGCGTCACGCCGCTCGAGTGACCGGGAGAGCTCTGTGTTGGCGACAGTTTGTGTGGCGAGCCGAATGTGAATGACATCCTGAATGAAATGTAATCCTGCGGATACAGGTCCTTCTCTGGATGGTCGGGTCTAAAACGCGAACGCTGCACTAGTCTGATGGGTGATCTACGATGTCGGGTCCAGCAGTGATATGGTGGATTTTATGCACAAGTTGGTTGCATGTAAGTAAAAACATATACACATGTATATATATATATATATATAGAGAGAGAGAGGATACTCCCCGAGTGTCTTGTGATATAATTATTTATATAGGTTGATAAAAGTATAAAAACATATACACATGTATATATATAGAGAGAGAGGATACTCCCCGAGTGTCTTGTGATATAATTATTTATATAGGTTGATAAAAGTATAAAACATATACACATGTATATATATATAGAGAGAGGATACTCCCCGAGTGTCTTGTGATATAATTATTTATATAGGTTGATAAAAGTATAAAATCCGAAGGATTATATATATATATTGTTGTTGTTTTGTTTTTGTTTGTTAGGGGTTTTTTTAGTGGAGGGGGGGGGGGGGGGGAGATGGTGCTGAGGTTTCATTTTGTGTGAGATGGGAGGGGGTATTATTTGATTGGTTTTATTTTGTTTTTATGTTAAGATTAAACTGCTCCAGTCAATATATTTACATTTTTAACTTAATTTTACAACAAAGCAATACAATGATAAAGTTTACAATATATAAAGGTAATATTAAATATAACATAGATAAGAAATAAAATACCTAGTTTATAATAGTATAGCATATGGTTTACAATAGAGAGGTAGTATTAAAATTATTATTTACAGCAGTGTAATATTAAATATTTGCACCAGAGACGAAGGTTTATTTTTGGTCAAGTAATTAATCCTGCCTGTATAAGGATGGGCACTTCTTTAAGTTGATGCTGACCACAACCCTTAAAAAACCCCAGATCCGCGAAAAAAATAGTGTAGTTTGATTTAGTTTGTTGTTGTAAACAAAACTATTTTAACAGTCTTAAAATAACACTTAACATTGATGTTGTGTACTATGTTAATTATGCTAAGATTGTGTTATTTAGATTTCAAATATTAATTTATTATACATCGTTAAAGCTTTTTGTAATACACATTGTTTACACAGTTCTGCCGAATGCTTATCTAAATATCGTGTTGTTTATAGTAGCTAAAAATGTAAATACTTCGCTAACTAGGGTAAATGACTTTGAGGTGTATATATATGTCTGTCTCTTAGCATCGCTGTCTCTTAAAGACTTTACTCTACATCTGTTTGTCCCTGTCTCTGCCTGTGTTTCTGTCTGTTTGTCCGTCTGTCTGTCTCGGTCAGGGTTTCTGTCTGTCCGTCTGTCTGTATCTGTCTCTCTCTGTGTCTTTCTCTTTCTCTCTTTCTCCCTATGTCTGTCTGTCTGTCTGTCTGTCTCTCTCTCTCTCTCTCTCTCTCTCTCTCTCTCTCTCTCTCTCTCTCTCTCTCTCTCTCTCTCTCTCTCTCTCTCTCTCTCTCTCTCTCTCTCTCTCTCTCTCTCTAGCTCTCGACCAAGTATCTAAATAACCATAATTATTTTAGAGACCAAACAGTCGTAGTCTAAAATGTACTGAGGTGTCAAACATTCCGTTTCTTTCCAAAGACACTTTTGTTCTGAATTAAGGTACAACAATCACTGCTGTAGGACATTTCGGAAAACCTCAGTCATGCACGCGTGCGCACCTATAGCATATTCCTGTCATGTACTCATAATAAAAACTAATACAAAGTATATTGAATGAGACAGGATCCTAGCAATGCTCTGTCATCTTTGAAATACGCAATTTTGAATTCAGCATCCCCCGAAATCTACAAACAACTCTTGCACTTAAAAATATCTACTACATTTCATTGATGTTAAGGACGCCACCTTGGTTCCTAAAGAAGGACTACTCTAATATATTTTTAAACAGTTTAAAACATGCACTTTTAAATTCGGCATCAAATACTGTATAGCTTACAAACGATTGTATGTGTCGTGCTTTCATTTTTGCTAAGTATGTATGTTATCGTTGTTGTTAACAAAGGAATGACCTAACGTGCAGTTTCTGAACATGTTTTATCAATCTCTTAAAAATCAACATAGGCCATTTTGCTGAAACATATCTACTACATTTACACTGTTGCTATGGACTATTGTCTGAAACACACAGTTTTGTATTCAAAACATCTTAAACCATACAAAGTTACACGACAACGCACCTTTAACTACAAATACACCATGGCGACCGTTGTGATTCGGCCATTAAAAACAATATTTCACATAAGAAATAGGAAGTGCTGCTCTACAATAACATCATGGCACGGCGTGCATCCTGTTATTCAGGAAGTATATAGTATCACCCGGGTTAGTTTATTACATGTACCATAATACCGTAGTTTACTTTAACAGTGTTTTGACAAGACTTCGTTATAACATTGAGTAGACAATATGACATGTCAGTCATCACATCATCAATGTGAATATATATATATATATATATATATATATATATATGGGGAGGGTGCGTGTGTGTGTGTGTGTGTGTGTGTGTGTGTGTGTGTATGTGTGTGGAGAGAGAGAGAGAGAGAGAGAGAGAGAGAGAGAGAGAGAGAGAGAGAGAGAGAGTATGTGGACGTGGATAAATTACTGTTCACTATCTTCCGCCTCTTATAATTCTGTGGTGCGGTCGCAAACAAGCTTCATACAAGTTTCATTCTGTTAAGCCAGTCCTTGGTGAGTGGCAGTCTTCCTGTAAGTGATGCAGAAAGGATGAAATAGTCTTGTGTCGTTTTCGCATCGGTCATACATACTTCATGTATTCTGAAGAAGGATCCTCAACCTCAGTGTGAGCACGTTTTGGTGGAGTGCAATCATCTTAAGCAACTAGGAAAGATACATTTGGTAGAAACACAATGTGGTGGAATCATTTCGATTCCATCCTGAACTTGTGTTGAAATTTCTTCATGATACTGAATTTTATTCAAAATTTTATTTTTAACTATCGGTGATATTTGATTTTTTGGCACAGTTCTTTACACTGTTTTTATTTAGCTGTTAAATATTTATATTGATATTGATCATCACTTCCTTTACGCATTTAATTAGTTCGACACCCAATAGACAATGGATGTTTTTGTGATGGTGTGTCATTAAACATCCATTCAAACATCCATTCATTCAAACATCCATTCATTCATACATTCATTCATTTATTCATTCTTATAGTTCTTATAATTCTGAGGTGCGATGGGTTGCAGGATCAGTCGCCCTCGATGGACTCATTAGGTTTGGTTTGGCTTAGTTTGCTTGTTTTGCTTTGCTTTCTTTCGTTTCCTATCGTATGTTTTTTCATTTCTTTTTGTTTCGGTTTGTCTAAAAATATATATATCTTTCTCTCTATCAACAAAACGTTTACATGCCAAATATTCAGTTTAAAATGTGTTATGGGGACGTTAACACACGGTCGCAAACACATTGGATATACAGAGATTGATATTCTAAACAAGAAAATGTATTTTCTGCCAAACTCTGCTCATTTGACATATAAACATATATGCCGATGATGCGACAATGCACACACATGGTAGCAACCTAACAGAAATAGAGTTAAATATTCGTGTTTATTTATTAGGCATTTAAAAATGGTTCACATATAACAATATGACCCTTAATCTACAGAAAACAACCTGTATGCTAGTAAGTACAGCACGTAACCTACCATACAGCACCCAACACAAATCATGCTGAACAATGAAAAGCTCCATACAGTAAGATCTCAAAAAGTACTTAGTGTATACATAGACGAGTCGTTGACATGGACTATACGTATTAAAAAACGTTATTTTAAAATTGGTCATTGCAATATCACTTTTTAGGAGACTTAATCAAGCTGCCAAGGAAGTTTTGTTTATAATGCATATATCATTCCAATTCTCGACTTTGCTGCTACAGTTTGGGGACATTGAGCTAAGGAACACGTAAATCAAATTCTAAAAATGCAAAAACGTGCAATGAGAATAATTTTAAACAAGCCATTAAACAAGCCATTAAACATATATTCAGGAAACTAAATATTGTACCTTTCCCCCACAGAACAAAATATCACATCGGAATCATGGTGTATAAAGCACTAAATGGTATTTCCACAAAATATATTACATCTCTCCTAACACCAATATCTGAAACCTGTTGTTATAATCTAAGATGGACTGGCAATTATAAACTTCAATTACCAAGGCCTGACACCGAACTGTATAAAATGTCTTTCAGTTACTTAGTACAGATAAGGAATACAATTCCACTTGATATTAGACAACAAGCGTCAGTTGCGAGCTTCAACAGAACCTGAAACAATAGCTTATGAAAGTTTACTTGGCTGAATAGTTGGGGTTTTTTTTTTTTGTATTGCTATATGTTCAGTGTGTCTAATGTTAATATTGCACAACTAACAGATGTCTGTCAAATAAGATAATTAAAAGTTATTAGTGGTGGTGGTAGTAGTAGTAGTAGTAGTAGTAGTAGTAGTAGTAGTAGTAGTAGTAGTAGTAGTAGTAGCAGCAGCAACAGCAGCAGCAGCAGTAGTGGTAGTAGTAGCAGTAGTGGTAGTAGTAGCAGTAGCAGTAGTAGTAGTAGTAGTAGTAGTAGTAGTAGTAGTAGTAGTAGCAGCAGCAGCAGCAGCAGCAGTAGTAGTAGTAGTAGTAGTAGTAGTAGTAGTAGTAGTAGTAGCAGCAGCAGCAACAGCAGCAGCATCAGTAGTGGTAGTAGTAGCAGTAGTGGTAGTAGTAGCAGTGGTAGTAGTAGTAGTAGTAGTAGTAGTAGTAGTAGTAGTAGTAGTAGTAGTAGTAGTAGTAGTAGTAGTAGTAGTAGTAGTAGTAGTAGTAGCAGCAGCAGCAGCAGCAGCAGTAGTAGTAGTATTCTTTTAATTTTCTACATTAGGATTATTTTATGTGCATCTCTAGTCAATTCGTTTGCATTCATTTATTGCAGTAGTATAATGCTAAGTATATATGTAAAACAAAACTGTAATGTTTTACCAATGTTTCATTGTGGTGCTGAGGGCCCGGTGGAAGATTAGCTTGTGTTAAACCTGTCACCCTCATTAAATAAAGTTATTATAATTATTATTATAATTATAATAATAATTATTATTATTATTATTATATTATTATTATTATTATTATTATTATTATTATTATATTTATTATTATTATTAATATCAAAAAGATTCTGATAGTCGCACACATCTGACAATGGCTGCAAACTCAGGACAGTCCGTTTAAACAGACTCCTTTCTTACCCTTTTAAATACTTTTGAAATCCGTGAACATTGGGTTATGCTAGACGTAATGTTTATTTCATGGTGTTTGTGATTATAAAATATAATTTCCATTATACAATGTTTTATTTACTATAAAAATACAATATGTATTCAGAATGCTTTTGAGTGCATTCCATCAAATCAAATCCCATTGATGACAAGAATATTTATTTCTGGTGCAGGGCATTACCCCCACGTTATTACTGTACACTTGTGTGTAACCTTGTAAGAACTGTCTGCAGGAAATGTCGGGACAAACTACTCAGCCATGTCTAGCGGATTAGAGTTAACAGACTTGAAGGATCCTTTTACCACCCACGGGGTTATTCCCATGGCCGTCCTTGGTGGTGTCGTGGTTAAGCCATCGGACATAAGGCTGGTAGGTACAGGGTTCGCAGCCCGGTGCCGGCTCCCACCCAGAGCGAGTTTTAACGACTCAGTGGGTAGGTGTAAGACCACTACACCCTCTTCTCTCTCACTAACCACTAACAACTAATCCATTGTCCTTGACAGACAGCCCAGATAGCTGAGGTGCGTGCCCAGGACAGTGTGGTTCAACCTTAAGTCGATATAAGCACGGAAATAAGTTGAAATGAAACAAATATTCCCTTGGCTTCTAGTTTAGAATACTTGGAGTATGGACAGACCGGTGGACTGATGGATGGATGAACGGATGGATGGTGAGGGAGTAGAGTGGAGCGCCGATTTGAGGATACATGGGTGGTTGGTTAGATGGATGGATGGATGATGGATGGATGGATGGATGGATGGATGAATGAATGAATGAAAGAATGAATGCATGAATGGATGAATGAATGAATGAATGAATGGGTGAATTGGATAAATGGGTGGATGGATGGATGGATTCCGGATGGATAGATGGTTGGATGGATGGATGGGTGGGTGGGTGGGTGGGTGGACGGATCGATAGATGGATGGATAAATGAATGTCGACGATTGACAAATGGATGGAAGCATGTAAGTCACTATACTATGTATTTATTACGTTGTGTGTGTCTGGATTAAGATGAGGTATGTGCTATCCTGTATATGGTAAAATGCATATACAAGATTTCAAGTCTCTAATTGGTAGGAGTAGCCCATGTAGTACCTCTATCGCTATTCCATTTAATATATGTCTTATACAGACAGTTCAAGCAAATGTACTGCATGCTTGACATTTAGCAGGATATAAGAACAAATATAATATAAATCACCATCATCATCATGAGCATGATCACCACCACCACCACCACCACCACCACTATCAAGGCCATCACCACATCTTCATAATTACCATTATTACTTGATTACATCCTGAGTCTCGAATAGTAGCCAGGTCTTTAATAATACCTGGATCAACCATGAATCTGAAAACATTCAGAATCGGGGTCTGGAATACAAGTCTGTTCACTGGTGTACCAGAATCTCGTTGTTGTACATCAAGTACATTGTACCCATGCATGTCCCATGTTTTAGAAGTCGGTCTCCAATAGTATCTAATCAAGTATGATCAATCCACGACAATGGACTCACTGGGATATTTCTCGTTCCAGTCAGCGCACCTGTTTGTGGGATAGTGCATATAAAAGATCCCTTGTTACTAATGGGAAAATTTAGCAGGTTTCCTCTCTAAGACTGTATGTCAAAATCACCAAATGTTTTGTCCTCCAGTAAATGATGATTAATAAATCAATGTGCTCCAATGGTGTCGTTAAACAATAAACCAATTCAACGTTTGTAAGCAAATATTTACGTTATCATCATTTTGTAAGACAACTTTCAAATGTGTTGCAGGTCATGCAGTTATTTTCTAAGACAACTTTCAAAAGTGCTGCAGGTCTTGTCATTATTTTGTAAGACAAATTTCAAATGTGTTGCAGGTCTTGTCATCAAACGTCTGGTGCACGACATACCCGCTTATGTCCAGTGACTACGACCTGACTACAGTGTCTGGGGACAGCGACCTCTCTGTGTCAGGACAATCACTCACATACAATTACTCTCAGACTCCGATCGAGACGTCCAGTCTAAAAACCAACAGCGATGAGCCACCATCGAGCCATTCTGATTCCAGTGTGATTCGTTCAACACATTTTACATCCTATGAATCTTCACCCGCTGATTCCAGTGGAAAATTGGATATAGCTGTCACCAACTTTGTGCCAGATCAATCAAAGTCGCATAAACATGACAATACGACGACCAATATGGACGAAACAATACAAACCAAAAACCAGGCTGTACAAACAACATCGGTTATTGACGTTTATGATCCTTCGTCAAGTGAAGCAAAAGACGTCTATGGGAAAGTCGAACCGTCAACTCCCTTCGTGCTTGGAAGCTCTAGTGCATCCAGCGGAGCTGAACAAATCACTTCATCTGGAGAAGATGGACCCACAACCCTGTCAGGCATCGTCCAATCTGTCAGGACAGAGTCGACCAAGCGCTCCTCGGCCCGTACTGCTAGTGGACACATGAGGACGACGGTGTATTCTCCAAGACACTCAACAAGAGCTGAGACGAACACTCCAGCAGCCACACTGTCCATAATAAGTGATCAAACATCGACAGACGAACCTCTCACAGACACTCTTCTTACTTACAATTCATATAGTGGAGATTCGTCTTCAACTTCGTTCTCTACTGACCAGTACGGCCTGACATCATCTAAGGTGATACACTCAACACAGAAGAGTGTTCCAGATTTCAGCGAATCTGCCGCTACTGCAGACAGGTCGTCACCTAAAGCGACTCAGCAGCCACAAGATGTGACAACGCTAAAGCCTCCACAAGCTACACCAACAAGACCTGTTACTTCCGTGCCTTTAACTTCAGAGGGTTCGATGAAGTCAGAATCCACAGGGACCCAATTCATAAGACACCGTAAGTTTAGTTTTCGTATGTAAACGTAAATCTACAACCGACCGGTCCTATTATGTCACCGGTAGAAGTTTATCCAATACATGGCTAGAATGAACAGGGATCCAATTTATAAAACATCGTGAGTCTAGTTTTTGCATGTAAACGTAAATCTAAAACTGAAAAATAATACGTAACCGGTCCTAACGCCGGTAGACGGTTATAGTTAAGGTTAGGCTAAGGGTTATGGATAGGCAGGGCCGTAGCTAGGATTTTTTATTTGGGGGAGGGGGGAGCAAGTGAGTAGTTAATAGTCTAAAACTCCTTAAACAGTTAAGAAGAGAATTTTCTTTAAGTTTCAGTAATGCTTTCCGAAATTGTTTCTGGGGGGCAACTACCTCCCTTGCCCCCCTGCTAGCTACGGCCATGGTAGGGTTAGGTGTCAGTGTCGGGGTCAAGGTTAGAGATAAGGAAATGTTTAGACTTGGGTCTTAGACGTAAGGATGGAGAATGGATTAACGTTAAGTATAGGAATTGTGCTAGTAAGTCACTATGCGATAAATCGTGTGTTCGCTCTGATTGAAGTAAAGACACTTGCACGTGCACTTCGTTGTCCGTGCGGGAGCGGGACGTAGTCCAGTGGTAAAGCGTTCGCTTGATGCGCGGTCGGTTTAGGATCGGTCCTCGTCAGTGGACCCATTGGGCTATTTCTCGTTCTAGCCAGTGTTCCACAATTGGTGTAACAAAGGCCGTGATATGTACTATCCTGTCTGTGGGATGGTGCATATAAAAGATCCCTTGCTGCTAATCGAAAAGAGTAGCCCATGAAGTGCCGACAGCGGGTTTCCTCTATATATATTTGTGTGGTCCTTAAACATATGTCCGACGCCATATAACCGTAAATAAAATGTGTTGAGTGTGTCGTTAAATAAAACATTTCCTTCCTTCCTTTGTTGTCCGTGCGAGAACCGACAGATATCCGAGAAACGAGACACGATTTTCGTGAAGACACTGGCAGTAAATGACCATTGTATTTAAATATATGTTTCCATTCTGCTTTCACACTCCCAACCCCACTACTGTGACACCCTATAATTATACTAGTATTATACAAACAAAACCTACAAAAAAAATTAACCTACTGCAAAAAGGTTACCCCTTCTTAAATATATAATTTAATATGATAAAAACATTTAAGGCGCAACGTAGCAGGGGCGCAGAGGGGCTTTAGCTCACACATACAAACACACACACACGCACGCACGCACACTCACACACTCACACACGCATACACACACCACACACACACATCACACCACACACACACACATCACACCACACACATATACAATCCCCCAAAAGTCTCCATCCGAAACGTATTATTGACACTTTTCTTTGTCATGATGAATTTTACTTGCAGAATGCAGGAAATTGCAATTTATTCATCTAATTTTCAAAATTTCCCACGGGAATATGCCAATGAATCCATAAAATTGACCCACACGCGCTTCCAAAAGAGTCAAAGCAGTTAACATCAATGTTTTAATACACGTTGAAAAAGAATACATTTCTGTTATTATTATCCATGATATTTGCGACTGAAATTGTAATGAAATAATTGATAGGATTGTATAGTTTCTCACTGAAGTAATTATTTGAATTTTCATTTGATCCAGCGGTTTGCTATATGGCTGTGGTGTTAAAGTGACAGACCTTAGTTTTTAAACACTATGCCATATTTTTCACGATTAAAGCCGGGTTTTTATAATTTAAATTAGAGTTACTTACATCTTATTATATAGAATATTAATTTTCGTACACATGACTTAATTCTGGTCATCCAAAATTCATTTTCCATATTTCTAAAAGCGCATATTCGTCTGAGAAGTAATGGTTATCGAGACAAGCTTTAGTTATTTTTAGACGGTATTTTCCTGTTTAAACATCACAGACTTTAGCTTTTTTCTGTTATAACCTGATCTAAATGTATGTGTTACACGTTTGTAGATTAATTAAACTTAGTGTCCATTTTTACTCACTGAAACTGGGGTCTGCGCCTTGAATATATTCATCACATAAACGCACTTACTTGTTATAATCGTGAAAGTACATTGGAAAAGTGTGGCTATTACCTAAATTCGCCATTATGAATTTTACTTGCTGAATGAATGAATCAATCAATCAATCAATCAATCAATCAATGAATGAATGAATAAATGAATGAATGAATGAATGAATGAATGAATGAATGAATGAATAAATAAATGAATGAATGAACGTTTAACGACACCCCAGCACGAAAAATACATCGGCTATTGGGTGTCAAACTATGGTATGAATTACTTGTAGAATGCAGGAAATTGTATTTTAGAACATCTAAATCCCCAACCCCCGCAATGCTTGCTTCCTCCCCCGTGTCTGAAAAACATTCATTTCCACCTCCATTTTACTCTTCCGGTAAAAACATTGCAATATAGCTCCATCTGTAAATGAAACCTTGTTGACAATATGTCAGCTGAAGACATCAACAATCGCTAAATCACACTAGATTCAAACGTTTTCTAATTTTTCGGACCTTTTTTATTCCGATTTATCGCAAGCGACATTATTTAAACAATAGCATTGAAATTACGTAACAAACCAACCAACAAACCATTAACTCTAGATCAGTGGTAAAGAGATCGCTTGATGCGCGGTCGGTTTGGGATCGATCCCCTTCGGTGGGCCCATTGGGCTATTTATCATCCCAGCCAGTGTATCACGACTGATATATATATATATATATATATATATATATATATATATATATATATATATATATATATATATATATATATCAAAGGCCGAGGTATGTGCTATCCTGAGTGGTGCAAATAAAAGATCCCATGCTATTAATGAAAACATATAGCGCGTTTTCTTTCTAAGACTATATGTCAAAACTACCAATTGTTAGACTTCCAATAGCAGATGATTAAGAAATCAATGTTCGTTGGTGGTATCGTTAAACAAAACAAACTTTAAAGAGACATTCCTGACTTTGCTGCATTGTAAGATGTTCCCGACTAGTAAAATATTTCTACGGTTAAACTTACATATTAAATATCTTTTCTTGTTTAGAATATCAATGTCTGTATATTCAATGTGTTTCTGGTCGTCTTAATATTTGTAAGAAGCTCAAACTTGATTTTGTCTTCCAATAATTTCGTACGTATGAAAAAAACATATTTTAGGAAATAAAATAAAATTTAACCTAGTACAAATATTAGAACGACCAGAAACACGTTTAATATACAGCCACTAACATTTTATGCAGAAAAATATATTTGATATGTAATTAGAATCGTTAAAAAGTCTGTTAGGTGATAACACCTTAAAAATTGCAGCAAACTCAGGAATGTCCCTTTAACATTAATTATAATAATTACAAAATTACAAATAATATAGTTGGAATTTGTACATAAATATTCTCTACTTACCGTGACCGGGCGCGGATTTAAGGTATTTAATAGTTCGGGCCCCTAAGCTGGGTAAAGTAGTTATTGTTGGACTGTCCCGAGTTCTCTACCATTGTAAAATCTTTCTGACTAATATAGTATTTTTAACTATTAAAATTATACTTTAAATACATGTTCTTGTTTTAGACAGCAGTGTCTGTGTCGCCAGTGTATTTTAGATCTTCCTAATGTTTGCAGTAGCTTAAAGGGACATACCCTAGTTTTTAAACACTAAGGCTTATTTGTTACTATTAGAGCCGTTTTGGATAACTGAAATCATACTTTACATAGATTTTATTGGTTAAATTATCCATTTCCGTGCATTCGAAGTGTTTTTGGTTATCCTGGTGTTTTTTAATATCACAAAATGCATTTGTAACGCACGTGCGTCTGGGAGGTCACAGCTATGGAGTCGAGTTTTAGTCTATTTTTAGAGGGTAGTTCACCATTTCAAAGTCACAGACTCTTGTTTCACTCAGTTGTAACTTTATCCAAATGTGTTACAAGTCTGTAGATTAACTAAACTTAGTGTTAATTTCCATGGGCTGAAACTAGGGTATCTCCCTTTAACGTTATTTCTCAATATATTCGGTTTCCTTTTTACGAAATTATTGGGATAGAAAATCTTGTTTGGGCTACTACAAACATTAGAACCAGGGCTCATCGAGTCCATTGCCAAGTTAGCCACTTGATATTTTTTATACAAAGTGGTTACACAATTTAGTATTTGATTTTTTCCCACATTTTATTGAATTTTCAAGAAAACATTTATTTAATTTCATTTCAACTTATTTTCGTGCTTATATCCAATTCAGGATCAAACACGCTGTCCTGGAAACACACCTCAGCGATCTGGGCTGTCTGTCCTAGACAGTGGGTTAGTTGTTAATTGTTAGTGGTTAGTGACAGAGACGAGGTTATAGAGGGTATAGTGGCCTTACTAGTGTTAAAACTCGCCCTGGGTGGGAACCGGTACCGGGCTGCGAGCTCTGTACCTACCAGTCTTATGTCCGATGGCTTAATCACGACGCCACTGAGGCCGGTTTCAAGAAAACACTCTACATATCATTCTAGTGTGATTCCTAAGAACGATCAGAAACATATTCAGAATTGATCATACATTAAAGGCTTTTGTAGGAGATATCGCTGGCACTATAATTTGCGATATCTCCTGCGATATTCTCCTAGCAGATATCGCTTGTTTTTATTACGTCACTATGTATGTTTCAGCGCTAAACCTATCATTATTGACGTCACGCCACTGTTGTTCTCCTAGTTAACGAGTCTACCGCTGCCAAATATAATGACATTCAACCCACATTACTGACATTGTTTACAATTGTCACAAATGAAAAGAATGATAATGGATGATAAAAATAATACCCCCAACCCAACGTGTCTTGTGATATAATTTATCAGCACTCGTTGATAAAAGTATAAAAATCCTGGGCAAGCTTCGGATATCATACTTTTATCGTGCTGATATCACATGACAAGTCGAGGTGTATCCTCTATATACAGACACGAATATTCTAAACGAGAAAATACATAGCATGTGTATACGTCACTGTATTTGTTTTTTAAAAAGCTCTACTAGCTAAACATGTTACAGTGGCAACAAACTCGTGACAGTCTCGTTAATGTTCCAAGAACCCCCTATTAAAACAACCATCGGTCCGCGCCAGGTTATCAGCCTTGTGGAATATCGTCATTTCCTCAGTAAACTATTAAAAGTTAAAGTTTGTTTTTGTTTAACAACACCGTTATAGCACATTTATTTATTAATCATCGATTATTGGATGTCAAATATTTGGCAATTATGACATATAGTCTTAAAGAGGAAACCTGTTACATTGTTTCGGTTAGTAGTAAGGGATGTTTTATATGCACCATCCCACAGCCGTTGATATACCAGTCGTGGTGCACTGGCTCGAACAAGAAATAGCCCAATGGGCCAAGACGGATGGCGCATAAACGAGGTGTTTTACCACTGGGCTATGTCCCGCTTCTGCATGAAAGATTATGTCAAATGCATCTAAATGGAACCGGGTATATTAAGACGGGTGGGACGTAGCCCAGTGGTAAAGCGTTCGCTTGATCTAGGCTATTTCTCGTTCCAGTCAGTGCACCACGACTGGTATATCAAAGGTCGTGGTATGTGCTATCCTGTCTGTGGAATGGTGTATATAAAAGATCCCTTGCTACTAATGGGAAAATGTAGTGGGTTTTCTCTCTAAGACTATATGTCAGAATTACCAAATGTTTGACATCCAATAGCCGGTGATTAATAAATCAATGTGCTCTAGTGATGTCGTTAAACAAAACTTTAACTTTAAAAATAATCCTTGAGTCGCGCCAGGTTATCAGCCTTCCGGAATATTGTGATTTCCTGTGTGGAATAAATGTTAAATACAATACAAATGTACGACGTGTATATTAACTGCTAACCGAAATCGTAAACTTACGATGATTTCTTTTTTGAACATGTCTATCCTTGGTCAAGTCACTGGTCATACCAAAGGCAGGACCTAAAAGCTTTTTGAACTTTGGACTTTCTGAACATGGTTCTATATTCAAAATATTGACGTCTGTTTTTATGTCACAGGAGACGTTTCAACTGCGCAGACAGAGACTTTTTAACGATTGTAATTACATATCAAATATATTTTATATAAAATATTAGTTGCTGTATATTAAACGGGTTTCTGATCATTCTAATATTTGTACTAGGTTAAATTTCATTTTATTTCCTAAAATATTATTTTTTCGTACGTAGGCCTACGAAATTATTTGAAGACAAAATCCAGTTTGGGCTTCTTACAAATATTACGACGACCACAAATACATTGAATATACAGACACTGATATTCTAAACAAGAAAATATATTTAATATGTAAGTTTAATCGTAGAAATAGTTTATTAGTCGGAAACATCTTGCAATGCAGCAAACTCAGGAATGTCCCTTTAATTGGATATAAGCACGAAATTAAGTTGAAATACAAATGAATACAACTACGCCTGTGTTTTACAAAGGATCGACTCCGGCCAGTGGTTCAAAAACTACTGCTGCCCCTACCGAAGTTCCCGCGTCTACAGCACGTGCACAAGACGCGCAGACGTCTTCCGCTGAACCGCCTACAACTGGTCACGTGACAACGAGTCCCCCACCATTCGTGACGTCTGGTCGTACTGACGACGTGCTTTCAGATTCAACTACAGCGATGACTATTTCGGACACCCCTGGTCCTCGTGCTGCTACATCAACATTAATAACGATGATGACTACGACGACGACAGGAACACCGCGACCTGGGACATCTGCAAAAAAATACACCGGTTCTCCGACCTCGCAGTTTACAACTGAGAAACCCTCTAGTGAAGTTACCACAGCAACGAAGCAGCTTTCCACAGGTAAAATGCATGTCTTCGTGGCATTATTTGTTGAAATGTTATGTAATAGGCCTATATCATTTAGAGATCATCAAAATAAAGAATACTATATTCGTGCTCTTTAGATATTTATTTGTTTTAATTGAAGTGGGTATTCAGGAATGCATGCTTGGACCTTAAGTGTATATGACCAAGAACATTATTGTACAGCATTGTGAAATTACTTTACTATGACTGATGTGTGTGCCCATGAATGCGTTCTTGGAAATTAAAAGCATAAGCAGGAACATTCTTGTATCGCAAAATTTCTATATGGGGTAAAGGAAAACAATATGGGCTGAATTTTCGAAGCCTGCTTTTCTTAAATACAGGCGTTTAAGCATTGCAAATATATGTAGTTACACGCTTTAATATGTTTAATAACACATTAGCATATTTTACATTACGGCTACTAGGTGATTAACATGTGGTTATTTCGATACTTTGCCGAAAGAGACGCACAAACACACACACACACACACAAACACACATATAGACAGACAGACAGACAAAGACATACAGAGACAGAGAGAGAGAGAGAGAGAGAGAGAGAGAGAGAGAGAGAGAGAGAGAGAGAGAGAGAGAGAGAGAGAGAGAGAGAGGGAGGGAGGGGGGGAGGGAGGGAGGAAGGAAACCACTGTCGCCACATATAAGCTAATCCTACTGATAAAGGTCAGGTCAGGTCATAGGGTTTTGCGTGCACATTCAGAACAAGCTGTTGTAGCGCACGCCTACTGATAAAGCAGAAAGGTTTCTTTTATATTGACTTTCCAATAGACTGGGCAGTGAGTACCACGGCGTTTCATGTACCAGTCGTTTTGCACTGGTTGGAACTGGGAAAACCCTATTCCATAGAGATCGATCGATCCTACAACCCATCACACCTCAGGCGAGTAAGCTAAATCTCGCTCATAGGATCAATCCCCTCAGTGGACTCACTGGATTCCAATTCCAATCAAAGGTATATGTTATTATCTTTATTATTTATATACATAGGGAAAATACACATAAAACGAATCCTTGTTGCTAATCGGTAGGTGACTGGCGGTTTCTTCTACAGAAAACAAAACGTGCTGGGTTGTCTTGAACCATATATTTTTTCACTTCTCTCTTAGCAGTATACCAAACGAGAATCTTACCGGGTCATAGTTCGAAGTGCACCTGACTATAAATAGAGTAATACCTATTATTGTCATGCCTGTCATTGGTGTGATATGTGACATGGCGTGTTGTTATAGAGGTTTTTGTTTCGTCTGGTCAGTAAGTTTCTGTTCTGTGATGTGGATTATATATTAGTAGTATCAGCGTACCAGGTACCGTTGTGGGTGTAACATGTGCATGGTGATAACAATGGTACTACCATAATTAAGATGAACATTTTGTGCGGAACTAGCTTAGTTAAAGACGTTTTCTGTTATATCCTGTTATAGATCCCAAACTAGCAGCATAACTCCAGATTTAATTTTACTTAATTGTGCATACTTTTTCATCTCTTTGCACATTTGTTCATTGTATTGGATGAAGTGACAGACTCGACAGCTGTGATCGCAATACTCATGACGGGTGCCACCGGTGAGGCAGGAAATGCTCATCTTTCTCGAACACCTGATGTCATCACTGTTTTTTACAGTGATTCATAAGTGCCTGTCATCACAGCTGTGCTCTGTCCTTGGATGTACTAAACTAGTTTGGAAGTGGCAGTCCTCTTTTGATCGGTGCGGGAAGGATGTATTGTACACTCGTCTGGAGTGGCTGTCCACTTTTAGACGAGGCTCTTGGCATATTCACTATTGTGCTAAATGCCCATTGGACTCTGTACAGAGATACGGTCTTGATCGTGGATAACGGTTTTTCTCATTCAGATTAAGGTTAAAGATCGTGGATAACGGTTTTTCTCATTCAGATTAAGATTAAAGATCGTGGATAACGGTTTTTCTCATTCAGATTAAGGTTGAAGTCTTCTAGTATTCATAACTATAGAGTGATTATTGGTTGAATCGTAACATGTAAAACTTCAGATTCTTACTTTATTGTTATTTTCTGTGATTTTATTTGCGTTTACTTCCTATTTTTCTCCACGACAGATATATCAAATGAGGCATGTGCCATCATGCGTTTAAGAATAACATATAAAAGAACCTTTGCTGCTAATCTATAGATGACTGTGGGTGTTCTTCATAGACAGCTTTAGCAAAAAAATCAATATCTTCTTTCCTTTTTTCTTCTTTTTTTTTCTTTTCTTTTTTTCTTTTTTTTTAGTAGGGGCGAGACGTTGCCCAGTGGTAAAGTGCTCGCTTGATGCGCGGTCGGTTAGGGATAGATCCCCGTCAGTGGGCCCATTGCGCTATTTCTCGCTCCAGCCAGTGCACCACGACTGGTACATCAAAGGCCGTGGTATGTGCTATCCTGTCTATGTGATGGTGCATATAAAAGATCCCTTTCTGTTAATCGAAAAGTGGTGACAGCGGGTTTCCTCTCTCAATATATGTGTGGTCCTTAACTATATGTCCGACGCCATATAACCGTAAATAAAATGTGTTGAGTGTGTCGTTAAATAAAACATTTCCTTTTTTTATTTAGAATCCAAACATGATGCATCATTGACACCAACTTTGAGCTCGATCATAATGATGGCTTCAACAACCTATAAAACAACAACAACGACGATGCCTTCATCAACAACACCGTTATGTGCTAACAACCAGCTGTACCATAATTCCGTGTGCATTGGAGGTGTGTGTTAGAAAAGAAAAGAACAGCGGGCTTCTCAAGCTCGTGTTGTTTTTAATATTTTCTAATTTAATGTTATTTTTTAAATTCAAAGGTTGATGAAATTTCACAGACCTTAATTTTCGTATCTTTAATTTCTTTTTGACATAGAACTGCAAACACTAGGTGGATCGAAAATACTATGGATTTACTAATATGAGTTACTAAGTAATGTGTAAATTCATGGTAAAATAAGAAATAATCAATAAAAGTAATGCCGTCACCTCGATTAATTTACACCTAATTAGCAAATTTTGACAGTATCTCATATCACATACTATGATTACCCTGGATATGCTAGCTACTAATATATATATATATATATATATATATATATATAGAGAGAGAGAGAGAGAGAGAGAGAGAGAGAGAGAGAGAGAGAGAGAGAGAGAGAGAGAGAGAGAGAGAGAGAGAGAGAGAGAGAGAGAGAGAGAGAGAGAGAGAGAGAGAGAGAGAGAGATATATATATATATATATATATATTATTACCAGTGTTTTTCGGTATCGTCAATATCATATATTAGGAATAAAAAAAATGTATTATGCAAGCCTCTGGATAGCATAATACATTATTTTTATTCCTAATATATGATATTGACGATACCGAAAGACACGAGGGTAATAATCTCTTTATCATATAATATCAAGCTTAATACAACGTGTGTATTTTTGTAAACTGTACACGCAACTTTAATTCCAATCCGCTATTACTAGATATTCAAATGATTAAGAATATGTGGCGCGGTGTATTTTTGAATTGAAATTATGTCAAACTCGAATGACGTCATTTTGGATGTCCTTACATCAAAATAAACTATGTGCTCAACGTTTTTTGTTTTCTGAACGCTGGACAGCTTTCAGTGTAAAATTGCTTTTGAAATGTTTTTATTTCATGACTATGAATGCACACGTCAATTATGGATTGTCACCGTAGAACGTTTGCTTAAAGGTGACCTCGATTAATTTAATCTAATTTGCAAAGTTATCAAATTCGGAAAGTATGTGATGTGATAAATTTCAAATACTTTGATTACACTGGATATGCTAGCTAATATATGAAACTTTTTATGCAATCTAATTAAAATTAGCTCCACTATTACATGTGGATCTAACAACAGCCCGTTGGAGCTCATGTCCAGTTGACTTTTCATTCGACCAATCAAAACCCAGTAGAGCTAATTTTAATCAGATTGCTTTTTATGGTATCTTTTTCAAAGGCTATGATTTGTGCTATCCTGTCTATGGGATGGTCCATATAAAAGATCCCTTGCTACTAATGGACAAGTGTAGTGGGGTTCCTTTCTTAGACTATATGTCATCATCACCAAATGTTTCACATCCAATAGACGATGATTAAAAAACCAATGTGCTCTAATGGAGTCGTTAAACAAAACAAACTTAACATTTTTGTTAGACACCAACTTTAACTTTCTTCCCTTTTTTTAATCTTTCATTTATATATATTTATATATATATATATATATATATATATATATATATATATATATATATATATATATATATATATATATAATTTTAAAAGCATAGCTAATAGATCAGTATTTCGTTTCGCTGTAGTTGATGAACTAATTCCTGTGAATATGACTTTGAAAAGTTCCGGAGGACAAAACTTTGAGGTGCACTGGACTGGATCAAAAGTAGCATCAGAAATAATCACCAATTACGTGGTCATCTGGTCCAATGATACGTCATCGTACAACATGACGTCACCGTGTAACAAGACCTGCGTTCAGGAAATCACCATCACTGTACCTGGCAGCGTTTGGAACGTCAGCGTCATTCCGATTAAGCCAGATTTAGACGTGCCTGGTGCTAATGTAATCTTGAAGACTAGTAAGTGGAACCAGATATCATACCTGTTTATTCCAATTAGCTCTGTCATGTGCTAGGTTGATTGTTTTTTTAATTAGTCTAGGAGTGGCAGTCCTCTTTTGGCGGTGTCAGAAGGATGTATTGTCCAGTAAAGGATCTCCTGTCCATACATACATACATACATACATACATACATACATACACACATGCCTACACACACACGATTAGTATTTTCTTTGTTTTCTTCCTTCCATCAACAGCAGCAAATATAACAATTTTCTTTTGTATAACCTTTTTTAAAGAGACTTTATATTTACACATATACATCAACATACATGTGCACATATACAAATAGTCACAGACAGACACATTCGAATACACACATACATAGACATAAACACAGTCCAAAGACAGACACAGATACCAATGTATATATAACATACAAAATGGTAGTGAGTGTAATATCCTATTTATTATCTATAATCGATTTTAATTCATATCACAGAAGTCATTTCTTTAAAGTTTCGTAAAAAGTCGTATGACGTCAAAGTGTTATGTCCCACGTGACGTTCTAGTGGCACGTAACATTTAAGGATCGTCTGTTATTTATTTTACCTTCATAGGGGTATGAACAAAAAAAACCAGCCGCAAACTGCAGTGACGTAGGAATGTGCCAAACAGTGGGGAGCACACTTTTATATTTACACATTTTTACACTATTATAAAGCAAAATATCTGAAAAGTGGGGGGTACATGCCCACCTTTCCCCCCTACCAAACTCACCCCCACCCCCCACCCCCACCCCCACCCCCCACCCATTCCTACGCCAATGAACTGTGAATCGGCGATTCAGATGAACGTAAAAGATATAACAGACAATACTTATAAATAAATTTGAATTATGCTTGCTAAAAATAACAATAAAATTTCATACTTTACTTTGAATTATTTTGGGTCCATAAACAATAAGGCTCAATAATACAACTTGCCCATATAAAAATAGGTCATCAGCTATGGCGTTCCCTGACGACATAATTTTTACGTTCATCGAGAAATGAACAAACTCTCGTTGCTATGTCTGGACCAATGGAATGACGTTATGTTGTATTGAATGTAACGGAAATTTAATCATTTTAATATGAACCAAGATAGTTTTAAACATATGGGTATTATTTCGCTGCAGACCCTGCTGCTGTAAGTGGTCTGACGGTGTCCGCCAGTGAGACGACGATATCCGCGCGGTGGAACTACACCCAGGGTACTTTAGTGGCCAACTTTCATGTCATCATATCTTCCGACAACTTTAACATTAAGATGACCAGCAATGAATACAGAGTCTCTAAAGACGGGCTGGAGCCAGGTAAAATTATCCACATTAGTGTGTTTATCGCTTTATGAGGTCTATTTTTAGTAAAGACGCCATGATTGTCAGTTACTTGGAATGTCCCGTACCGCTAGTGTCAGACTACCAACTGTCAGGACAAAATTGGCTACCTGTCTGCTTTTACGACCCCTACAACTGTCCAGTTGCTTGTCTGTGCGATCCTACAACTCGAATCTTGTCGTATAACCCATTAGTTGTTAATCTGAGCACACCAGTCGTAAGTCTTAAGTTGAAGACATTACAACGCAACCGTCGAGTTGACCAACGTCGTCGGGCCAGATGACAGTCCGATCCTAGCTGTCGAGTTATCTGAATGGTTCTCGAAGTGGTCAGTCATCTAATGCTTGGTTCAGACTGCCAACTGTCACGACGAAGTTGGGCAACTATACGTTTGCGTTGTAATTTCTCCAACTCCCGACTTACAACGGGTGCGTTCAGATTAGAAGTCGTGAGAGCAGAAAGTTGGTCAACTTTTTCTTGGCAGTTGCTAGTCTAATCCTAGCATAAAGCAGGGAGCTTAGCGAACTTTTGGCCTGCTCTTTTTCACTGAACTCATGCTGAGGTTAGATTTTGCATTAAGTTAATATTAGACCATAGGATAGGATAGAACGGTAACTAGCTCGAGTACTCTGCAGGGCCGTAACTAGCCCCCCCCCCCCCCCCCCCCGAAAAAATCCGGAAAGCATTAAAGAAACTTAAAGAAAATTCTCTTCTTAACTGTTTAAGGAGTTTTAGACTATTAACTACTCAGTTGCCCCCCCCCCCCCCCCCCCCCAACAAAAAATCCTAGCTACGGCCCTGCTCTGCCGTTTGAAAGCTAGACGGACAGTTAGACGGTTATGATTACTCTCTCAACCAGAAAGAAAGAAAATGTTTTATTTAACGACGCTCTCAGCACATTTTATTTACGGTTATATGGCGTCAGACATATGGTTAAGGACCATGCAGATTTGAGAGGAAACCCGCTGTCGCCACTACATGGGCTACTCTTTCCGATTAGCAGCAAGGGATCTTTTATTTGCGCTTCCCACAGGCAGGATAGCACAAACCATGGCCTTTGTTGAACCAGTTATGGATCACTGGTCGGTGCAAGTGGTTTACACCTACCCATTGAACCTTGCGGAGTACTCACTCAGGGTTTGGAGTCGGTATCTGGATTAAAATACCCATGCCTCGACTGGGATCCGAACCCAGTACCTACCAGCCTGTAGACCGATGGCCTACCACGACGCCACCGAGGCCGGTCAACCTCTCAACCAGAGATAACTATATAGCGAAAACACGGAATGGCTGCCTACCACCGGGTAGGCAACGATTCCCGGTCTAATAGTAGTGGTAGTAGTGGTAGCGGTAGTGACAGTAGTAGTAGCAGTGGCAGTAGCAGTTGTAGTAGCAGTAGCGGTAGCAGCAGCAGTTGTAGTAGCAGTAGCAACAGCAGTTGTAGTAGCAGTAGTAGTAGCAGCAGTTGTAGTAGCAGTAGTAGCAGCAGCAGTTATAGTAGCAGCATCAGTTGTAGTAGCAGTAGCAGCAGCAGTTGTAGTAGTAGCAGCAGTTATAGTAGCAGTAGTAGTGGTAGTAGCAGTTGTAGTAGCAGTAGTAGCAGCAGCAGTTGTAGTAGTAGTAGCAGCAGTTGTAGTAGCAGCAGCAACAGCAGTTGTAGTAGCAGTAGTAGCAGCAGTTGTAGTAGCAGTAGTAGTAGTAGTAGTAGTAGCAGCAGTTGTAGTAGCAGTAGTAGTAGTAGCAACAGCAGTTGTAGTAGCATTAGTAGCAGCAGCAGTTGTAGTAGTAGTAGCAGCAGTTGTAGTAGCAGCAGCAACAGCAGTTGTAGTAGTAGTAGTAGCAGCAGTTGTAGTAGCAGTAGTAGTAGCAGCAGCAGTTGTAGTAGCAGCAGCAGTTGTAGTAGCAGCAGCAGTTGTAGTAGCAGCAGCAGTTGTAGTAGTAGTAGCAGTAGTTGTAGTAGCAGTAGCAACAGCAGTTGTAGTAGTAGCAGTTGTAGTAGCAGTAGTAGTAGCAGCAGCAGTTGTAGTAGCAGTAGCAACAGCAGTTGTAGTAGCAGTAGTAGTAGCAGCAGTTGTAGTAGCAGTAGTAGTAACAGCAGTTGTAGTAGCAGTAGTAGTAGCAGCAGTTGTAGTAGCAGTAGCAGCAGCAGTTGTAGTAGCAGTAGTAGTAGCAGCAGCAGTTGTAGTAGACGTAGCAGCAGCAGTTGTAGTAGCAGTAGCAGCAGCAGTTGTAGTAGATGTAGCAGCAGCAGTTGTAGTAGACGTAGCAGCAGCAGTTGTAGTAGACGTAGCAGCAGCAGTTGTAGTAGCATTAGCAGCAGCAGTTGTAGCAGTAGCCCGCGTACTCTGACTGTAAGAGAGCTAGACGGATATTTGGACATAAATACGCTCTCATTACAGTCAAAGACCAAGCTATGTTTTTTTGGGGGGGGTTTTGGCAATTGCGGACAAACAAAAAGTTGGCAAAGATTTCCGCTTTAATACCACAACAATCCAATGTTTGACGTCGAATACCATTACATCGTTCATTTTCGAGTTGATTGATTAAAAGAAATTCAGATATTAATCACTAATACACACACTACAAAAAGAAACCTGACAGCACCCACATTCATCTAAGCTTCGGCAAACTCCGGACAGCAGAATTCTAAGTTCGCCGACCTATATCGTGACGATGCTTCACATGATCGCCCACTCAGCCATTCCGTCTTCCAGGGGCCGTCTCAAAACGACAAGTACCCGACAATCACCCCAAAAAGTTTGTTTTATGTAATGACACCACTACAGCACATTGATTCATTAATCATCGGCTATTGGATGTCAAATATTTGGTAATTTTATCACTGTGTTAGAGAGGAAACCATTAGCCAACTCTTCCATGTTGTAACGTCGCTTGGTATGAGACGGCCCCTGTAACTGTCGCACAAGGCGGAATCGGTCACCGGGCTTTGTAATTCTTGCGACGGAGTGTCACGAAGCATAGCTGAATGTGGGTGCTGTCGGATTTCTTTCTGTAGTATGTGTATTAGTGATTAATATGTGGATTTTTTTTAATCCGTTAACTCGAAAATGATCGATGTAAAGGTATTTGACGTCAAACATAGAATTGTTGTGGTATTAGAGCGGAAATCTTTGAC
>NC_054702.1:20661127-20666127 GCF_016097555.1 Gigantopelta aegis
GCAGTAAATACAAATAACTTTTAGTTTTGCAATAACAATACAAAACTTGTATATTTATTTATGAATTAGAGTTTAGAAACGCTTTTTTAATGTGACAGAATCATGTATGATGTCATACGGGAAAAACCTTGCTAGGTTGACAATACTCGATTTGTGTACACAAAACTGGAATAAATAATGATTTTCCGAATATCCCTGTAGGCTGTAGGATTGCGAGATAAATAGGGAATAACTGGTTACTGTCTTAAGATATCGGCTTTATCCTGCTCAGAGCCTCGCTGCATTCGCAATTCTAACCTTCGCAGGATAAAGCCGATATCTTAAGACAGTAACCCGTTATTCCCTATTTATCTCGCAATCACTGTATTCATTGGCATGATATGATGACTAGATAAATCTCTATATTTTTTGTCACTGACCAAAAATATAAGTCACGTGACATAAGCTCGACTCGACTCCGAGTATTTCAGACTAGATTTTCAATAAACATACACCTTAAATCATTTGTTTTAGTGCCGTAAATGCAGATAAATTTTAGTTATGCGATAACAATACAAAACTTGTATATGTGTTTATGAATGGAGTTTAGAAACGCTTTTTGAATTTGACAGAATGTAGCTAGCGTCTTACAAAGAATGACGTCATGTATCTTTTATGACGTCA
Organism: Gigantopelta aegis; assembly: GCF_016097555.1. NCBI lineage: Eukaryota > Metazoa > Mollusca > Gastropoda > Neomphalida > Peltospiridae > Gigantopelta > Gigantopelta aegis. The sequence continues at coordinate 20,661,791 of NC_054702.1, forward strand.
TACGGCAAAAGCCTTGCTAGGTTGACGATACTCGATTTGCGTGCACAAAAATGGAATAAATAATGATTTTCCGACTATTCTTGTAGAATTGCAGGATAAAAGAAATAACTGGTTACTGTCTTAAGATGTCGGCTTTATCCTGCGAAGGTTACAATGGCGAATGCAACGTGACTCTGTCGAGGTGCTTTCGCCATTCGACCTGACCAAAAATATAGATCACGTGACATAAGCCCGACTCGACTCGAGTATTTCAGAATAGATTTTCAATAAACATACTCTTTAAATCATTTGTTTTAGTACAGTAAATACAGATAACGTTTAGTTTTGCGATAACAATACAAAACTTGGACATTTATTTACGAATTCAGAGTTTAGAAACACTTTTTTAATATGACCGAATGTAACTGGCGTCTTACAAAGAATGACGTAATGTATCTTGTATGACGTCATAAGGCAAAAAGCCTTGCTAGGTTGACGCTATTCGATTTGCGTACACAAACATGGAATAAATAATGTTTTTCCGACAATGTCACATTTACATGTGTAAACAACCATGTATTCTCACCAACGGGTGTGTAAGAGACTCTCTTCATACATGTCAGTGTTATCGCCATTTAACGTGTATTTATTTATTTATTTAAAAACAAATCGATAAGCAATCATGGGTCTGTGACGCGTAAGTTAGCTACAAGTGCAACGGCTGTAAATCACTTTTTGTCGAAAAAGATGTTAAAATTTGCTTAAAACCTGGTTTTTGAGGATATGTAAGAAATAGAATAATACATTCGTGTCCGTTAGATACCATTTATCTTACAACTCGTTGTTTAAAAACGTATCAAACTCGCTTTCGCTCGTTTTAAAACAACTCGTTGTGAGATAAATGGTATTTAACGGCCACTCATGCATTATTCTCTATATAAGCAAAATATAGCGAAAATAATTACATCAAATTATTCCAATATACAACAATTTTATTTATGTAAACTAATCTGTGTCAAGTGCCTGTGTCTATGCCAACACAGTAGGCAGAGAAGAAGCTATCGGAAATATCGGAAATACGTAGGCTTATTAAATTATATATATTATTTAATAAAATGCAAGTTGCTTTTTCTTCTTTTTTCAGTACCAACTTCTGTGAGAAACATTTCATACTCAAATATAACGTCTAAAAGCGTTCGGTTACAATGGAAACCTCCAGAACCTCCAAACGGCGTTATCACAAAATATTTGATTAAATACTGCCTCAGGTCCAATGGCGTCAGCAAAAGCTGCAGGAATAGAAGTACGTCAAGCAATGAAACCACGTTCGAGGTCACAGGTCTCCGGCCACACCAGGAATATTCCTTCAGACTTCTGGCATCAACCAGCAAAGGTTACGGAAAATCATGGAGTAAAGAACTTACTAAGAAAACGCGGGAAGACGGTAAAGATTGTTTAACTAGGAGAGGATAAAGTTAAAGTTTGTTTTGTTTAATGACACCACTAGAGCACATTTATTTATTAATCAGCTGTTATTGGGTGTGAAACATTTGGTAATTCTGGCCACAGGTACCCCCCAACCAATAACGCCGAATGTGTTATAGTTACGTTATATAATAAAGAGTACTCTTTTGTATGTAACTGTAGTATTCGTACTTGGGGTTTATGTTTGGGGGTACATATAGTCTTAGAGAGGAAATATAATAAAGAGTACTCTTTTGTATGTAACTGTAGTATTAGTACTCGGGGTTTATGTTTGGGGGTACATATAGTCTTAGAGAGGAAATATAATAAAGAGTACTCTTTTGTATGTAACTGTAGTATTAGTACTCGGGGTTTATGTTTGGGGGTACATATAGTCTTAGAGAGGAAATATAATAAAGAGTACTCTTTTGTATGTAACTGTAGTATTAGTACTCGGGGTTTATGTTTGGGGGTACATATAGTCTTAGAGAGGAAATATAATAAAGAGTACTCTTTTGTATGTAACTGTAGTATTAGTACTCGGGGTTTATGTTTGGGGGTACATATAGTCTTAGAGAGGAAATATAATAAAGAGTACTCTTTTGTATGTAACTGTAGTATTAGTACTCGGGGTTTATGTTTGGGGGTACATATAGTCTTAGAGAGGAAATATAATAAAGAGTACTCTTTTGTATGTAACTGTAGTATTAGTACTCGGGGTTTATGTTTGGGGGTACATATAGTCTTAGAGAGGAAATATAATAAAGAGTACTCTTTTGTATGTAACTGTAGTATTAGTACTCGGGGTTTATGTTTGGGGGTACATATAGTCTTAGAGAGGAAATATAATAAAGAGTACTCTTTTGTATGTAACTGTAGTATTAGTACTCGGGGTTTATGTTTGTGGGTACATATAGTCTTAGAGAGGAAATATAATAAAGAGTACTCTTTTGTATGTAACTGTAGTATTCGTACTTGGGGTTTATGTTTGGGGGGTACATATAGTCTTAGAGAGGAAATATAATAAAGAGTACTCTTTTGTATGTAACTGTAGTATTAGTACTTGGAGTTTATGTTTGGGGGTATATATAGTCTTAGAGAGGAAATCCTCTACATTTTTGCATTAGTAGCTAGGGATCTTTTATATGCACCATCCCACGGCCTTTTGATATAATCCAGTCGCTATACTGGAAGGAGCACTGGCTGGAAGGAGGAATATCCCAATGGGCTCACCGACGGGGATCAATCCCAAACCGACCGCGCATCAACAGGCCCGTAGCGGGGGGGGGGGGGGGGGGGGGGGGGGGGGGGGGGGGAGATCGGGGAGATCGGACGATCCCCCCTCCCCGCAGGATTGTGAGCTCCGCTCAAATGAAAAAAATAAATCGGATTTTACATATAAATGTCCTTGTCCCCAAATGACCGGGATAACGTAGCAAGAACGTCTGTCTGAGGTTCCATTTGCTGAAGGTTCGATTCTCCTCAGTGGGCCCATTTGATTATTTCCCGTCCCAACCAGTGATCCATAACTGGTCCATCAAAGGACGTCGTGTGTGCTATCCTGTTTGTGGGATGATGTTATTTGGAAAGAGTAGCCATGTGGCGACAGCGGATTTCATCTGTGACCAAATGTCGATATAACTGTGCGTTTGCCATCCAGTAACTGCTGAGTGGTAGTCAATATGTTCCAGTAGGCTTAAATTTGTTACAATTTTTGTCATGTATCATTTACTATAAATACATTGGTACGACTGAAAACAAACTGTTTCTTGTCATGGCTCTGTGACCAGGTCATTTTACATGCATAACACAACTTAATGCAACTTGTTAAAGGGACATTCCTGAGTTTGCTGCAATTTTTAAGATATTATCGACTAACAGAGACTTTTTAACGATTGTAATTACATATCAAATATATTTGTCTGCATAAAATATTAGTGGCTGTATATTAAACGTGTTTCTGATCGTTCTAATATTTGCACTAGGTTAAATTTAATTTTATTTCCTAAATTTGGGCTTCTTACAAATACTAAGACGATCAGAAACACATTGAATATACAGACACTGATATTCTACACAAGAAAATATATTTAATATGTAAGTTTAATCGTAGAAATAGTTCATTAGTCGGAAACATCTTACAAAGCAGCAAACTCAGAAATGTCCCATTAACGTATATTTTGCAACAAAAGTGTTATTCTCGCGTGTAACCGGCGTCATCACATTTTTTGGCAAGGGGTTCTATATATAAAAATCTGGGGAACTCCCCTCCCCCCACTCACCCCCGTCTACGGTTCAACGCCTTCGGCGCTCGCGTTTTATGACTTCCGTCTACATGAAATTTCGATTCCCCCGCTAAACATGCTGGCTACGGGCCTGATTTAAGCGAGCGCTTTAAATACCACTGGGCTGCCAAAAATACATTCTCTGTGTATGTTAAAAGGGCAGTACTTTTCACAATGTAATGTTAAAGTCGCAGACTCTAGTTTCAACCGTGAAAATGGACACTAAGTTTGGGTAATCTACACACATGGTATGTAAACCATTTTGATAATTTTACAATAGAATGTAGCAAGAGTCTGTGATGTTAAAACGGAGAAATACCCTTAAAAAGTAGATTAGAATTCGTCTTCATAACCGGTACTTCTTGGAAAGACGTACATTTATTAAAATATGAAAAATGCATTCCGTCTATTAAAAACACCAAGATGACCTGAAACGTTTTGTATGTTCGGAAATGGATTATTATGTAAACAACAAAATCTAAGTAATGTTTGATTTCAGTTGTCAAAGACGTCTCTAAAAGTGAAAAATACGGCGTAGTGTTTAAAAACTAGGGTCTGTCACTTTAATGCATATAATTCATATCCATACACAAAAAGAACTTTAGTTCT
>NC_054702.1:20671127-20681003 GCF_016097555.1 Gigantopelta aegis
GAAAGGATATTGACTGAAACAGGAAATGACATTATTTTTTAGTCAAGATATTGTTATGTTTGGTATGATCAATAACGAAAATAGTAACTTTGTAAATTGGTTGATTATCAACATTAAATATTATATCTACTGTATGAAAGTACAGAAAAAAAAAATAAAATATCAATGGAGTTAAAAACATTTTGCGAAACAAGTTTGAAATAGAAAGATCTATTTTATACAAGAATTGCATTTACGAAATTTTTAATCAACAATGGACATCATGGCTTAATCTCTTTGACTGAAATGTATTTCCTAACAATAGCTTGTTTCGAATTCCAGGTCTTTTTCGTTTCGCGCTAGTATAGATTTACCCCCCCCCCCCCCCACCGCCCCAACCCCCCACCCCCCATGTATTTATTTATTTATTTTATTTGTTTATTTATTTATTTGTTTTGTTTTGTTTGTTTGTTTGCTTATTTATTTATCAATTTATTATTATGTGTTTTAACCATTATATCTTCTTTCTTCTTCTCCTATATTTCCCAGTCCTTTCCATTATATGCCCCTGCGTGTGCTGTAACATCACCGTGGTGCAGGGGTGTAACATTCTCTTTGAGAATGGCCAATACAGCACAAAATTTAAGTTTTGAGTAAAATTCAGTATCCGTAAAATTTTGTAAATATTTGTGTTTTTGCACAGTTCTTTACACTGTTTTTGTTTAAGTCTTGAATTTTTATATTGATGTTGATCATCACTTTATTTATTTGCATTACCATAGTTTGACACCCAATAGCCGATGTATTTTTAGTGCTGGGGTGTCGTTAAACATTCATTCATTCATTCATTTCCATTATATGCGTCATAGCAATTTGTTTTGTTTTTTACCTATCTTTAAAGTATACAGAAACATTACAAATGCATTTATGTATCAAATTGTTATATTTGACTATATAACATTATTATACCAATAAATTAGATATATCGTCGCGTGAGAGCCAGAAGGAAGTGCATCAAAATTCATTTTTTAAAAGCCGAGATAATGAAGGAAAACTGTTTTTCTTGATCAGTAATTAAGATGTTGAATTTGTTTTAATGTCAATGAACGCTGACAATATTTACGATTTCTTTGTATATTTGCGGTATTTATAGCATATTAGGTGTTTTAGTTATTTGCTTAAATAGCTGTAGTTACGACAATTATTTATGATTAAATTAAATGCGTCATTTACGACCAACAGAGTATCAATTAAAGTTAAATATTTATTCTGAAAGAACCATCACTTCTAAAACATTTCAGTTTTGCAAATCACATATTTATTTTTAAAAAGGAGAAAGCTTGTAAATAGAAAATATTTAGAAGCAAACATTCAAAAAGGAATACAAGTAGAAGTACGTATTAATAAAATCACCGCTTAAACAAAATATTACGTACAAAAAGTTATTTTACTTTTGTTAATAATAATACGATAAATAAAATCACCAATTGAGAAAAATAATAATGTGAAAAAAAACTACTCGTGAAATCCTTGTTTTCTTTGACCCACTCCTGATTTTGTGTGACCTTATCTGGTGCAGGGTTTCTATCAGAGGGTAAAATGGGTATGGTGCCATACCCAAATATTTTTGAAGAATGTTTTTTAAGTTAACTTTTGACAAAATTAATTACTGTTATCATTACTGTTTGATTTTCTTAATCCTAACCCAAAACCCCAACCCCCCCCCCCCCCCCCCCCCCCCATATCTCTGTCGGCTGTGGTTGCATTCAATTCCATAGAGCCATACCCAAATATTTCTATCTGGCAGAAACACTGTGGTGGTAGTGATGTTCGTTGTCTGATGATGGTGCATCAGAATCAGACGACTTGTCCAAACAAAACCTCTTTTTCTAGGCAAGTATTCGTTTCTGACGAGTCATCAGAAAAGCTGATGTCATGTTGTGTGCAGTGTTCTTTCCGTGTTCTTTGCACCATTGGAGTCCTTTTGCAGATAGTTCATGGTTCTGCTGTCTCAGGGTGTACTTCACTAGTTTCAAGACTACCTGGTTTATCAACTAGTGCAACAGACAAACCAGAAGAGTTAAGCAAACTGAAACTGGTATCCTTTAATGAATAAACTATGTTTAGCAGCTTATTGATTTGGGATACACTGGGTTCAAGTGAAGCTCATTCAAAGGATATAGGGTTTACGTTTCCAATGAGGGTGTGTACTGAATATCAAATCCATGTTCACCTGTTGAGTATGCAGGATTCTCTCCAGGTTATATTGAGTGAAAAGTAAACTCTACAGCTTCTGCTGTGCGTTGGGTGTATTCTCCGGGTTCTGTTGTGTGTTTAGTGCACACTCCTGGTTTTGTTGTGTATTTGGTGATCTCTCCGGGTTCTGCTGTGTGTCCAATGATCTTTCTAGGTTCTATTGTGTGTCCAGTGATCTCCCCAAGTTCTGTTTTGTGTTGGGTGTACTCTCCGGGTTCTGTTGTGTGTTCAGTGCACACTTCTGGTTTTATTGTGTATTTGGTGATCTCTCCGGGTTCTGTTGTGTGTCCATTGATCTGTCCAGCGTATATTGTGTGTTCAGTGATCTCTCCAGTTTCCGTTGTGTGTCTGGTGATTTCTCCAAGTTCTATTGTGTGTTAAGTGATCTCTCCAGGTTCTGTTGTGTATCCAGTGATCTCTCCAGGTTCTATCGTGTGTTCGGTGGTCTCTCCGGGTTATGATGTGTGTTCAGTGATCTCTTCAGGTTCTGTTGTGTGTTCAATTATCTCTCCAGGTTCTATTGTGTGTTCGGTGATCTCTCCAGGTTCTGTTGTGAGTCCAATGATCTCTCCAGGTTCTATTGTGTTCAGTGATCTCTTCAGGTTCTACCGTGTTCAGAGATCTCTCCAGGGCCCTGTAACTCAAAGAAGTGTAACTAAGTGTACGATACGTGTATGGTACGTGTACGTACTTCTGTTTTACTCCAGTAACTAAAATAATGCGCAAAGCACACTTAGCATACACGTAAAATGTTCACTTGCGTAGTGCCTAAGAACGTGTAAATATCAGTGCAGTAAGCAACCCTTAGCTCATTGCATGTATTGCACGCGTTGTTATTAGCAAGTAAATAACCCACAATACATTTCATTTAGCCAACGAAAACAAAGGCATGTCTTCTTCGATTTCTTTCCCACCAAAAAAGAAAAGAAAACCCAATTTTACCATAGAAGACAACAATCTACTTGTGGATGCTGTTGCCAAAGATAAAGGTATATTATATCTTAAAATAATGTTATTTATTATATAATATATAGGCTATCCGGTGTATATTTAGTTCTATGCACATACTTGCGGTGGGTCGTCGGATCGATCCCACATGGTGGACCCTTTGGGCTACTTCTTATTCCAGCCTGTGCTCCACGACTGGTGTATCAAAGGCCGTGGTACGTGCTATCCTGTCTATGGGATGGTGCATATAAAAGATCCCTTGCTGCTAATCTGACAGAGTAGCCAATGTGGCGGGAGCGAGTTTCCTTTCTCACTATCATAATGGTCCTTAAACATATGCCTCACGCCATATAACCGTAAATAAAATGTGTTGAGTGCGTCGTTAAATAAAACATTTCTCTCTCTCGAATGGACAAACTTGCTAATTATAGTCCGTCGTGTTTTTCTTAAATAATTTCAGTCTAGCTTAACGTAGAAGAAAAGTAAAAACAGTTTTGAAAATAACAAAAATGTACTATTTTAGGTTAACCATTTCTAAATCAATCAGTTTAGATATAAATACAATTGTAATATACTTCCATATAGTTCGATAATTACCGCGTTTTCCGATGACATCCATTTGGTACTTCCGCTTAAGACTGCCCATGTCATTGGGTACTTCCGGAAAATGGCTGATATTTTAGGGTAAGCCACTGGTTTTCGTACTATATGTAAGTAAATTATAATTATATTTATTTCCAAAATGATTCATTTATAAATGGTTCATAAAAATTGTGAATTTTTGCTATTTTCAAAACTGTTTGTACTTTCCTTCTGCGTTAAGCCAGACTGAAATTATTTTACAAAAATACGTTGGCGGTGGGGCTGGGACCGACTATAGATGTTATAAACTAATAATACAATACATATAAATGAGGTGGGAATTTAAAAAGAAAACCCACATGGTTTGGTAACGTAAAACCCAATGGTGTGTTTAAGGTGGGGATTTTGTATTGGTGTCGGTGATATGTATCTAAGACATTAATATGCCACATGTTTAAGTCATTTTTAATTTATATTTTATGAATTTTGTTTGCAAAATTTTTCAATACGTCTACTTTGCAAAAAAAGAAAAAAGCGTGGGAAAACGTTGCTAAAGTGATAAATGCAAACAGACATGGAGTAATTAGAACAGCGGATGAAGTGAAGAAAAGGTGGCAAGATTTGAGATCTGCAGTAAAAAGCAAAGAAGCTAAAAGGCGCAGAGAACTGACGAAAACAGGAGGGGTAAAGGTGAAATAATAACATTGGATCCGATCGAAGAACGTGTTCTAGAGTTGGTAGGAAACTGTGCCATTGAAGGTATAAATGGAGGAATAGACAGTGGTGAAAAACCAACGGAAGAGAAAACACCAGTCGAAGTAAATATGATTGTAACGTCTCCCATTCATACCGTCGATGAAATAGCTGAAAAAACACAAGAATGTCTAAAAGAAGACAACATTGTCAATGAAGATCCCAACCACGACACCCCTTCTCAAATACCACTGCACAACCATCGCGTGAAATTGTCTTGTGAATTCATAGGTCCGGACCTTGAATTAATAAATATAGAAAGAGAAAGACTTGTGATAGAAAAACAACGACTAGACATAGAGAAGCAGCGCCTAGAGGTCGAGAAACAAAGATTACAACTGGAAATGGAACGATCACGTCATACGAAGGAATAGTTTGAAATCACAAACACTAGTGGGCTTTCAAACAGTGATTTTTATAATGATGATTCGTTACTGAATATGTATTTGATAATAAACACCCTTGTAATATATATTCTAATGTGTATTAAACTGCCTCACTAGTACATTTTTTAATCTTTATTTATGAGCACACATTTTATTAAAGATTTGAATATTTGAAATAAATATAATTTACTGAATTAAAGAGACAAAACAGTTTAACACACCCGTAACAGTTTCATTTATAGACAGTCAGTTTTAAAAATTGGTTGTAATAAGTACATTTCTAACATCAATTCCTCGTTGGTTTTGTAGAACAATTTGATAATGATTGTTGTCATCATCATCTTCGTTTTCGTGAATCTGATAATCCATAAGAGGAATTCCCTTCTGTCTGCATATGTTATGCAATATAGCCGTTGCAGCTATGATGTTGACACATTTTTCTGGGCTGTACATAAGAAAACCACCAAATGCATGCAAACATAGAAATCGCATCTTCCACACTCCAATCGCTCTTTCACTAGCATTTCTTGTTTTTCTTTGGCTTTGGTTATAATTTCTCTGCCCTCTTGTCTGAGGATTCAATACGGGAGTCAACAGAAAAGGCAAACAAGGATAACCACTGTCACCCAGCAACCAACTGTCTCCAAATTCGCCAGAGGCAAAGCGTTCTTGAATAGCAGAGTTATTCCACATAAAAGAGTCGTGTGTTCCACCAGGCCATTTTGTCACGATGTCAGTAAAAATTAACTGATGATCGTTTATTACTTGTACATATATGGCATGATAGCCCTTTCTACAAACATACAGTTCCTCATTGTTTGAAGGACATTTTATTGGTATCAGAGTCCCGTCAATGGTACCAACCACATTGGGAAATTGCGCTATGTCATAAAATCCTTGTTTAACGCTTCTCAAGTCGTTCTGTGGTGTACATTTTATGTATTTGTTGATGTTGTTGCACAATGCCTTCGAAACTGAATGAATGCTGCGAGATATCGACATTCTGTGCATCCCATGTACATTGACGTTCACTCCTTGAAAGGAACCGTTTGCAAAATACCTCAGCGTCACCATCACTTGCAATGACACCGATAGAGAATATACTCTATTGGTAGGTCTAAGTAGGTCATTGTTTAGAACATCGCAAAGTTCAAAAATACTTTGTCTGTCCAACCTGTATTTCCTTATAATTTCTTGTTCTCCCATATAGTCCAAAGGGTTATTTCGATCTCGAAATACACGACCAATATTATGGCGTCGTCTCCTGTTATGTCTGTTGTGTAAATAAACATAAAGCGCCATATTGAAATGAAGATCGAGTTGAAAATATTTACATGCCACGAGCAACGTGTGCACCTGTTAAGGTTTTACGTGTGTGCTACACCACCCTCGAAACCGACGTAAGTATGTGGCCATTTACGCACACGACTTAAAGTACGTGCACGTTGAGTTACTGGTTTAAATCGTTAAGAGTGATCTACGTCTGACGTAAGTGTTACGAGTGCTTTGAGTTACAGGGCCCTGGGTTATGTATGATGTTTGTTCAGTGATATATACAGACTATGTTATGTGCAGTGTTCTCTCCGTGTTTGCCGTGTTTGGTTGATTGTTAAGTGATCAATCCTCCGGTTTCTGTTGTGTGTGCTAAATTATTTTCTGCGTCTGTTGTGAGTAATATACCATGTTCAAGTTCTTTGTGTGTGCTATGTCATGATCATGTTATGTTGTATGTGTGTTCTGTCATGTTTTCTTCAGGTTCTGCTGTGTGTACTATGTCACGTTCAGGTTCTGTTGTGTGTGCCACGTCATGTTCAGGTTTTGTTGTTAATTCTCTATTATGTTCAGGTTCTGTTGTGAGTGCTATGTCATGTTCAGGTTCTGTCGCAAGTGACTGGATAAAGGCCGTGGTATGTGGGAAAGTGCATATAAAATATACCTTGCTGCAGTCATAATTACCACATTTTTGACATCCAATAGCCGATGATTAATTAATCAATGTGCACTAGTGGTGTTGTTAAACAAAACAAACAAATAAACTGTCGCAAGTGCTATGTCACGTTCATTTTCTATGGTGATTATTTTCACATGTTGAGCTTTTTGCTATGTTATGTTCAGGTCTTGTTGTCATTGAAGCCAGTGCACCACGACTGGTATATCCAAAGCCGTGGTATGTACTACCCTGTCTGTGGGATGGTGCATATAAAAGATCCCTTGCTGCTAATTAAAAAGAGTAGCGCACGAAGTGGCGACAGCGGGTTTCCTCTCTCAACATCTGTGTGGTTTTTAACCATATGTCTGACGCCATATAGCCGTAAATAAAATGTGTTGAGTGCGTCGTTAAATAAAACATTTTTTTTTCTGTTAGCATTGATGTGCCAAGTTCTGTTGTGTATGCTATATATCATGTTCAGGTCCTGTTATGTAAGCTATGTTATGTTCATGTCCTGTTGTGTGTGCTGTCATGTTCAGCTTATGTTGTGTGTGCTATATTATGTTTAGCTTCTGTTGTGCGTGCTATGTTATGCTAATGTTTTGGTGTGTGTATTGTGACAGTGCCATGTTCGCGTTCAACATTCTGTTGCTTAGCTTAGCTTAGTAACTGGTTTAACGTGTCCATAGTCCATATACCACTAGGGTTTCGAACACGCCTATCCCGAGGCCGGCCTCCGATAGGATCGGGTGTCTGACTCAGGACAGGGATATTCTGTTGCAAATATTTGTTAACTGTATAGTTAATCAAAGTTCATAAATCTTGCTATCGTTTATGTTGAGGCCAAATTCACTTTATTCACCTTTTAACCTTACGTCTGATTACACTGTCTTTTGTTACTGGACTTTGTCCTGCATAACTTAAAATGACGTTTGTATCTGCAATATTGTTAATCCATGATGCCTACATTATGGCAATCCTGTAGATCTTCAAAGGCAGCTGAAAGGCGGAATTTGATCACCGTAACATATAATTAAATACATGTACATCCAAAATCAGTGTGATTATGCTTGCACTTTGGTCGTATATGCCACATACAACATTATTATGAATTAAAATTGTATCTACAAATACAAATTACATGTTGGACACTTTGCTTCAATTAAAAACATTTCAAAATAGATATTTTGTTTTTCAAGAAAATTCATCAAAACATGTTTATTATTATAATTATGGTGCACATAATATAGCAAACCATACAAACATTAATGTTACTGCAATTCCTATTTATATATATAGACACCATTCCTGTCTGTTGCCAAATGGTTCGTTGCATGCAGTACCAAATGTTTTTCTTAAATAGACCGGGCTCTCACAACGACAAAAGTCATATTATTTTTTAGGATTCAAGCACATAAATATATTGACATAATGTATGCTCTATTGTACTTCGCATTTGCAATTTCTATCACAGACCGACAACAAAGACTACATATGTGTCGTATTTGGCACATACGACCTATGTCAGACATAATTATATAACGAACTGTATTTAAAAAGGGTGTATCTACCACACACGACCAGTCGTGTTCACACAATGGACAGCAAGTAAATCGGAGGAAAGTCGTATGTGTCAGTTACGTCTATTTTCGTGCAAATTGGTATGTGTGATTCACTTACGACCATTTAAATCCTTCTGTATAAGCGATGCAATTAGAGACACAGCTACGATGTTTTGTGACAATATGTAATCGGGGATGGCGATTCCGAATATGCAAAAAAGACGTTTTAGGTCGTATCTGCCACTTACGACCTTTTGGCTCTCACGCGACGATATGTACTTGTATATAAATCATATCACTTTGATGTAAGGCCATGAATTCAAGGCTCCCCAACCTTGACATGGTCAGAATGGACTGGGGAAAATAAATTTTATTTTTAAAAAAAGAAGAAAAAAAAAGAAAAAAAGAGGTATTCAAATTTTGTGCGTAACTAAGGTAGTCATAGACGCTACCCGTTATCTTTGAAATGAGAAGCTTAACCCTAATTTTTCCTGATTCACTTTAAGGGTGAGGGGTGGTAGTATTTATATCCGTGGTGTTTATGTCGATTGGTACGTTACAGGTAGGAGTTTCAGCCACATAATTATGTTGCTATTGTCGTCTATAGGATTTGATTTGGTGGTATACACCCTGCAAACGCAAGCGGCGTAAATACGTTTTAGTGTGAAAAGACGTTGAAATTTGTTTTAAACTGGGGGTTTTCAGAGGCCCGGGCCCCCCTAAATTTTGCGATAGTTATAATTTTATTATATATTAATTTTCTTTTCTTTTTTTACGATCCCCCTCTAAACCTCCTTCAAAGTTCCCTTGGCATTCCACCTCATGTCACTGGGCCCCCCATCCCTAAATTGATTTTCTGGATCCGCCACTGGTTTTGAGGATATGTAACAAATGGAAAACTGCATTCGTTTCTGCTATATATCAGTTACCCTACAACTCCGTTACTCTGGATAACAACGTTTATTTATATAAGCATTACTACCAAACTGCTATAAAGGGTTACAAACGAATCACTACGCATTTCCCATGGATTACAACTAATTTTACAGATAGAATGATGAAAACACGTGGTCTCAGGTTAGCACATTTTCCCCGAATATCTCTACCTGTTTTTGCCAGAACTTGAGGATTTGCTTATGTCATCATAGATTCAAGGTTTCGTCCTACAAGGTACTTTTGTGATTGCTGTTAGCTTGTTTTCTCTAGACTTCCATAGTCAAAACAAACATATTTGGAGTTATTTATTTTTGTTACAGGTGTTTGCTGAAACCAAAGCGGGAAAGGGCAAAGCTGAAACCTATAACATCTTGGTCCAGAAAATCAGTAAGAAAAAATTCATATTAGACATTGTACAAATTAAACATGAGACAAAAGGGTCTTACTTTCAGTGTCATGACGAGTTGATTAAAGTAGAGGTCGCACGAGAGTTCACCTACAAAGACATCACACCACCACGTGTCTTGTAGTTACCTGTTGTAAT